>NW_011889310.1:602251-619063 GCF_000151845.1 Pteropus vampyrus
GGAGTGGGGACAAGGAGGAGGAGGCAGAGAAGCCTGCTTGGAGAATCCTCGGCAGTTTAATCTTGTGATTTCACTGTCACCATGCCCTGAACAGGTTCTGCCTTGGGAGCAGGCCCCCGGGAGTCTCCAATTTGGTAATGGCCTCACCTCTGCTGTGGGAGGAGACCTCCCCGCACCCGCCCTGTTAGCAGCCAGGAAGGGCTCCGAGGCTGCCCTACTACGAAGGGCATTAGTCACGCTCCAAAGGCAACACATGGGCCATGTGTCGGGAGCGCTGGCTGTCCGGAGGGATTAGTGCAGCAACACTCTTCCACGTTGTCATGGCTCATTTTGAGGGCTGTGGCTGCGACTAACACAATAACACTCTATACCACATTGCTGGGGGATCACTAGAAACAATCAGATTGTTCACTTTAATTCGATTGTCAGCACAATCATTTTAACACCAAGTGTGTCAGATTTGACTCCATATCCCCAAAATTAATTTTAGAGTGGCAGCGAAATGAAATGGCATACTTCTTTGAGCTTTTGTTACAACATGTTCATGCAGCAAACTGCGAAGAAAATATAGTAATTAGAGGTTAAATTAATCCTTGACAGACAAGCGGCTTAGAAACGCTGTGCCCTCCTCCCCAAACCTAGCATAATGCATGCCAGTCTTTCAGAATTAGATATGCAAAGCATGTGACATTGACAACTACCCTGAAACTACTGTCCCACTTCAAATTCCCAGGTTGGTGCTGGAACTTCCCAGAGGCAGATACTAACACCAAGATCTCATTAACAGAACTCAAAACAACCCACAACTGCCAACAGAGCCCTCCCAGCCCAGCCCTCCAAGGGGCTGGCTGCCCAACACTATCAGCAACCTGAAAACAAAAGAAGACAAGACACTCCTCTTTCTGAAGCACCGATGCCTGGGCCCCAGACTGATGCTTAACTTATAACTTTCGATGATCTTCAGCTAGTTCTAAACGTGTATCTCTGATTCCAATGTACCCCTCCGCATCCCTCTGCTGTCCCAGCAATGCTAATCGAAGCACACACTGACACAGGATTATATTACATTTCTCTAATCACATTCACTCTTCCTGAGCACAAGTGCAAAGTGGATGTTCCGGACCCTAGTACTTGACTGAGAGCCTGAGACCAGGGTTCTGTCTGCTTTGGGCTCCCTCTACTGTGTCCCCTTAGGAAACTCGGGCCCCTTCTCTGGGCTTCACTTTCCTCTTGTGTAAAATCATACAGTTTTCCTTTTCCAGCTCAAAAATCCTCCAACACTCAGCATCTGAGTTTGTAGATGAGTTGGGGCAGCTTTGTCTGACTATGTGTAGGACTATGGTCAAGCAGCTAATGGGGCCCCAAAAAGGAAGGCAGAGCTAGATTCTGTCCTCTTTTTATGTCACCAGGCTCTTAACGAAGCCCGGGGGTGGGGGTTTTAGGTTCGAATGGTCAGAGGACTTGGCATTGCCCAAAGCATTCAGGACAACTTGGTTTCTGTCCTGCCTTTAGTTCCCCAAGGCCCACAGCTCCCCTCCAAAGATAGAGGGCACAAACCGAAGCCACCAGGCCCTTCCAACCCAGATACCTTTCACTAGGTTCAAGCCCTGTGGCCTCCACTGGCCTCTTCTAGAATCCGCAGAATGTGTCCTGATGGCCTAACATCCAGGTGCTCCCACAGGTGGAGCAAAGGGGGTAAACACAATGGCCAACTGGCCAGGTCCCCTTCTAGCATGTCAGAATCATGGTTGGCTTTGTCTTCCTCCAGGCCTCCTGGAACAATTCTGTCTTAAGAAAAACGGCATTTCTTTAACGCTCACTTTGTGGTTATTTTCTGGGCAGAATGAGCAGCATGGTACCCTGGGAGAGGAAGATAGGTGGGTCCCTTCCCCTCCAGGGAGTGCGGGCACTTTGAGGCTAAGTGCCAGGCTATGCAGAAAGGGGTACCAGTTACCTCAGGGTTAGAGGGCAACCAAGGCAGGACTGGCTTCCTCCTCCAGGGTCGGGAGAGCCCACCTTCATATAGGCCAGTGAATAGGGCGGTGTCAGAAGCTGAGGTTCCATGGAAGCCTAGGGGGAATCCCTCTGGGAGAAAACAATTCTCGCAGTACCTTATGGTACTCCTTGGCCTAGTCTCTGGGGAGCATGGTGCCCACGGCCAGCGAGGCCCCTCGCTATGCCTCACCTGGGGGTATCTTTTGCAGCTGTGACCTATTTTATTGTTTTTGGAAATTATGAAGAGGTCAAATTTTAAAGGGGGACTTGAGGCACAAAGGAAATCAAGGAGGCTCTGCGAACAGGGAGAAAAATTAAAGTAACGGAGTGTGGGACAGACAGAACCCATTCCCTCCCCTTGCAAGGCATGCTCCTGAGGCTTCAGCAGCCCCAGGCTTGTCATTTAGAAGACCACACAGGACTCTATTCAAATCCACCCCTCCCCAGGACCCCTACTGTCAGCAGGCTCCTGGGCCTGCTCTTCCATGCTCTTCCTTGCTCTTCCTTTCTAAATGACGACAGCAGTGACGACAAAGCCAGTAGCAAGCACTGCAATAAAACCCATCGGGTTCATGCAGATTTATAAAGTTTCCCTCTTCAAAGTCCAGAAGATGTTTAAGGTCTCAATGTCTGAAAAATCAGACTGCTTCCAGCTGAGCTTTGCGAGGCTTTGCTCCTGCCGTACAGTTGACTGGTGCTGCCTAGGTTACCCCTCAGTGGTGTTGTGAGAGGTGTATGATGGGAATTAGTTTATTGTGCTGATCCATAGTAACCGACTCCTGTTCCCCCATCATTTATCTCCCTCCCCAACCACATCTGGGTTGGTCTATTCATACTCTCAGCATTCTATCTGCTCCAACAAACACTCAGCCTTTTCTGCTTGGATAAGGAGATTTTTTAGTTACATCCATTATATGTGTATCAACATTTATGGCAGCAAGATAATTGCCAAAGAGCTCAGAGGATAAAAGGTCCTTCTTCATAATGTCCACCCCTCCCCCAATCCGTTTAAAAAAAATCAATATTAACATCAAGCAGGACAGTGGCAGATTCTTTCATGGCTGCCGCATCCTCAAAGTTGGAAATGCGATTTTGAAAAAAAAAACAAACAAACAACAACAGCCGGCTAGACTAGGAATAAAAGAAAAGGTTCATCAGTGAGTTCAGACCCCGTACTCCAGTGGGGCACGTGTGCAGAGGGAAAGCCTTTATGTCCTTGAAACCTTTGCTAAGTAACTGCAAAACAGCAAATCTGCTCTATATTAGATGAGTCTGTCGGAAACATGCCAGCCTAATTTAAAGAGTTTAGATCCTGTTATCTGTAAAGCAACCCAACGATTAGGAGGCCTGCCATTGATAGGCACTGAGATGACTGGATTAGGGGTACAGGACAAGAAGCCCTCCGGGTTGCCTCTCAGCTTCCACCATCCATGATTCTGGGTTAGAAGTTCACACTGGCAGAAGACACAAAGAGCAGGAATACTTCCCATTTGTATATTGTTCTGCTTAGCTTTCTGCCATTTTTTACTCCTCCCTCTTCTTGCTGCCCCTAAAAATCTCAGCCCCATTTAAAAATATATATATATCTAGCTGTTTTCCCCAATGCTATTTCCCTTTCCCAGAAAATTACTATTTCATTCACAAATCACAAGTGTATCAAAGCTGGAAGGGACTTAGATTTGGAAGTCATGGAGGGGAGAGTGAAGAACAAGGGGAGAGAATGAACTTGTCCAAGATCATTCTACTAATTAGTGGAGAAAGTGCTCTAGAACACAAGTTTCTTAGCTGCTAGCATAATTAACTCTCTAAAGCACAGCTCCAGAAAAAAAAAAAAAAGCAAAATCAGAACCTAAAAAAAAAAGGTTTACTGCATATAGGAAGCCCTTTAAAGGAGCAGTGCAACCACTACCTGAAGATAAGAACCACTTGTCTAAGATCAGCTTCTGCCCATTTTATAAGCCTAAGCAGTGCTTGAGTTCCCTAGGGATGTTCTACTAACAGGTGCATTTTAAACCTTTAGGTCAGTTTAAAGGGAGGGAGGAATGATAGTAAATGTGTTGCCCAAGCCTGAAAAATTCCCTTTCCTTACTGAAAAGGAATAACAACAGTAAATCCTCTACCTTAAGATGCAGTGAATGTATAGTCCCCACCCCCACCCTAGCAATAGGCTATTTCCTGGTCGAGTTTAAATATTCAATGACGTTCCTGTTTCAACCCACACATCTGTGTCACTGTCAGCGTCAGTGGCAGGAAAACAGACGAAGTCACCCTTTGCTAATGATTTCCTAACATGGAATTTCCTTGTATCTCCTCAAGCCTTTCTTCTTCCAATGCCAAACTGTTTTTTTCCCCCTCTCAAACACATTGTACTGAAGGAAAACTGAAAATGGTCACAGCCGGAAGAGGATGATTTTTAAGGAGATCTTATAAGGAAGAGCTGCAGCTCTCTGTGATATATTTAAGTGGGGGAGGGGGGGTGCTGCTGCTAGTTTTTCTAAAGCCAGTAGAACAAAACAGAGACTTCTTCCCTGGCATCTGAGAATCTGTCAGACCCTCTCTTTTTTCCTGCCTCCCTCTCCCCAAATTCCACTTTGAGTAACATTCTTAAGTCTGTGTTAAAGGAAACATTCACACACTGGAAGTATATGTGAGGAGAGGTGAAGGCAGCCCCCAGAGGAGGGGACAAGCATTGGAGAGAAACACCAAAGTACAAAGCAATATAGGACCACATCATGTTTCTCCTCTGGAGAATATCTTATTTAATATGCAAACTAGTCATCAAGAGAAAAGAGGGCTGTTACTTTAAGGGGAAGAAGCTGATTAGCTGCTCTGGCTGGCAGCAAACAGCTGGTCTGTCCGGCAGGTTCAAGGCCATTTCAGCTACTCTCTTATGGAGGGACCATATGTTCCATCTCGCACATCAGCAGCTTTATTTTCCAATGATCTTGCTCCAGACGGGAAGCACAAAGGGGGGAGGAGAAGGTAGAGCTCGTGGTTTACTCTTTGAGCACTTTCTTGTGGTTTTAGATGCAATTGGGATGTGCGTGTTGTAGGGGGGGGGTTAACGCTTCACCTTCTATTCCAAAGACCAGAGAACAAATGTTCGATCAACACTTACGAATAATCTCCAGGGAGCAGAGGGGAGTGGGGAAGAGGAAAGATATGTGAAAAGGCACAAATAATATGTTTCCATGAGATTAAATGGGGAGAGGGGGCGGAGGCAGTGGTGGCGGCGAGACAACTGGAGGAATCTCACTTAGCTTGGGAGGACCCACTAGTCGAGTTTGGGCTCCGCCCACTACTCCTTATTTGTCAATTTTTCTTATAGTCAGTATTCCCTTTCCGAACAAACTTTACCAGGAAAGAAGCTGGCCGCTTCGGGGGGCGGGGGCAGGGCAGGCCCAGAGGCTGGCAAAAGATTACTTCCCACTTTATGATTAACATTCCTCAGTGTAAGCGCTCCCCCGGGGTCCCGTAAGTTTGGGGAGCAGGTGTAAGGGATAGGGGCCGGCTAAATCCTGTATATCCCCAGTGTCCAGAGGCACGGTCCGGAGGTGCATCCTCATCCGCACTGCCCGCCCACGCTGCAAGAACCTCGGAGGTGGCCGTTCGGACTCCCTCCGAGCCTCCAAACAAAGGGGGCTCGCGGAGCGTTGGAGCCTGCGGCTGGGGGGAGGTGGCGGCAGAAGGGCGCCGAAAGGAGTAAAGACAGTAGCCCTGGGGTAGTGAGAGATTCAGAGTCGCTGCCGTCGTCTCACACCCGCGGGCGCGACAGCCGCCCAGAGCCCGGGTGGCGAGGGGCGCGGGCAGTAAAGCGAAACCGAAGAGAGGGCGCCCCCTCTGCCCGCGCCCGGCGAGCGCAGCGGAGAGCCGCGTCCGCCCAGCCCATGGAGCGCGCGCCGCCGGCTGGCCTGAGCGCCCGCCCGCCGGGCTGCTGGGGCCCAGAGTGTCTAACGCCCGCGGGCTGGGCGCCCGCTGGGTGTCAGGAGCTGGGGGCTCCCCTACACCTTCTGCGGCTCCTGCGGAAGGTCTTGGAAACAGCCCCCTCCCCCGCCGCCTACATATGCCCTCCTGTCCCGAGCGGTCCGAAGCCACTGGGAGGCTGCCGCCCCCGCCCTCTGCCTCTGCATCCCTTTCCCCTTCCCTCGCTCCAGCCTCCTGGGAAACAAAGGGGCTTTTTAGAAAGCGGATTGTTGGCCGCAGCGGCGGTGGTGGGTGAGAAGGAGAGCGATCTATAAAGACAAGAAGAGGTGGGGTGGGGGAAGAAGCTGCGCGGTCTCTAGGAGCCCCGAGCAGCGGCGGCTGGGAAGCCCCCGTGGGTGCGCGGCCCCGACCCCGCCCGGCCCGTGGGCACCCGGGCGGCGGCCCACGCCTGCCAAAGACTGGGCTGTGCCGCTGCGGTGCTGCCCGCTGGCTCATTGCAGCCTGGGAACACGATCGCACGCGGCTGGGGCCGGTGGGGGCGGTACGATTCCCGCGGGGGTCTCCCCCAGGACAGCCGGGCCCTTTTCCCATCCAACTCTTTCGAAATTGCTGGGGCTAGGGGAGACTTTGCGTCTTTGTTCCAGCGCGGCCACCCGCCTGTCGTACGCTGGGCTCGCTCTCTCTCACAGACAATGTCCCGGAGGCAGCCTCAGTCAGCTACCCGTGAACGGCCCGTTCGCCGCGGGGAAGGAGCCCCGGGAATTCCTTCTGTTGCCAAAAACGTCAAGCCACCCTAGCAAGGGGAGTCTCTTCTCTCCCCGTTCCCCAGCCATCGTGTGCTCCCGCCAGGGCACACACACCCACATTCAGGGCGCTCCGCTCGGCAGCACCCAGCTGCAGGAGCGTGGAGGGCAAAGCCCCGGCCCGAGGTGCGTCTGTGTTGCTCAGGTTCCGACGACTTCAGAGCAGTTTTCTGGCAGGCTAATCCTATTAGCGTCTGCTCAGTCCGCGTTTAATCACGGATCAAAATCAGATGGTATGGCCAGCTTTCCAAGCGGCTTCCGACACGCTGCATCGGGATGGAGCCTAGCCGAGCCAACTGGCCGAGAAAAGTATTTGGCGGCGCTCCGGGGGGCTTCCCGCCCGCCCTTGCCGGCGCCGGGCGCCGGGCTCTGCCGCGGCTCGGAGGCCTGGGAGCTCCGAGCGCGGGGGCGCCGGGACCTCGGGCAGGAGCCCAGTCGGGGCTGCCTCGAGCCGCCAGCTCTGCTCGGGGCTGCTCTCCAGGGGAGGATTTGGCAAGGGAGCCAGCGCAAGGCAGCGGGCTCGGCGCGCGCACACTCCGCACTCCCTCTCCGCGGCGGCGGCGGCAAACCCGGTTGGGGTGAGGGGGGATTCCTGCATCCTGCGCTCATTGCCGACTGGCCCGGGCTCAGGGAGCTAGCGAGCGAAGGCAACGTCGCCAGGGGCATCCGGGCTGCAAGCGGCCCAGGGGGTGCCGGGACAGAGTGGGAGCCTCCCGGTCGCCTGGCTCGGCCGGGGGAGCCCGCGTGGCTTGTGCCCCTCTGCTTTCCCTCCCTGGTATTTGGCTGCCTCTGCCCGATTCCAGACGGCCGGTGGGCGCGGGGGAGAAGGAAGAGGCCGCAGCCCCAGGCGATGCGAGCCGCGCTCAGCCCGGCCCGGCTGGTCCGAGAGTGGGGCGGCCGCGCGCTACGCCAGGTGGGCCGTGTGCTTGGAGCAAACTTTGGGGTTCCCCAGCTCTCAGCACCCCTGGGTCCGGGCCCCTCCGCGATGGGGATCACAAATGGGGCCCCCAGGGCACCTTGGAGCCCCCCCAGCATTCGGACCTCCCATGCCTGCCTCAGCCTTACCGTGCTGCGGAGCTCCCGCGGCGGTGGCGGGGGCAGTGCCCCAGGGGCGGGCGGCCGCTGGCGCGGGCAGCCTGGCCTCCGGCGCCCGCCGAGTGGCTTGGCCCGGTTGCAGATCACCCCCTGGCTAGCGGCCGGTGCCCCCGCGCCCGCCCGCCGCCGGCCGCTTCAGCTCGTGGCCAAGTTCATGCCGGCGGCGCTGCAGTGGCGGCCTCAATCTGCTCGCTCCATTCCCACCGCCCGGCTCCGCGCCGTGCGCCCGGAAGGTGGAGTTTCGGGGGTTTAAGTTACTGATAGGCATTTCTCACTGCTGTGTCACTCGGGGAGGAGGAGACACGCACGCCGCACACTCACACACCCTCACACTCGCGGCGACAAGCGGCTCTAGCCTTAAAGGGGAAGCCGCGCTGCCCCGCCCGCGACCCCGCCGGCTCTGAGCCCCGAAACACTGAGTTTCCAGGAGCCAAAGGGGTCTGGGGCAGCGGAAGCGCGGCGGCCGCCCAAGGGGCCTCCTGGGCTCTCCGGCCACTTTTTAAAAGGGAAAGCGGCCACAGGCTGGCTTCGCTGTAGTCGCCTCATTTCTGCAGTCCACTCGAACCCGGGTGCCTGGGTCGGAGCGGAGGGGAGGAGGAAGGGGCATGAAGGCACTTACCTCTGTGGCTCCGCACGCAGCTGGAGGCGGTCAGTGCCCCTCGCGGCAGGTGGCCCGCCTAGACGGTCCGCTGATGGGGAAAGGAGGCAGCGGGGTGACCGAGCGCCCCCGAGCATGAGAGGATGGGACTCGCGGGAGGGCCACAGGCTGAGCCTCGCGCGCTTAGGAAACCCACAGGCGCAGGTAGCTTTCCCGAGAGTGGGCAGAGCGAGCGGGAGAGCCGTGCGCGCCCCTGACGGACCAAGGGCCAGCCGGGAGCGCGGGAGAGCCAGTTCTCACTATAGACAGGGCGAGAGTGCGCGCGAATCACGGGAGCCGAGAGAGGAAGACCGAGAGAGGCACCAACAGAAACCGACGGAAAATAACGGAGAGTGGAAGAGAGGCACCGGGGAAGAGAGAGAGGGAGGGGGGGGAAGGGAGAGAGGGAGGGGGGAGAGAGAGAGAGAGAGAGATATGGCAGGACCCTGGACCCTGGAGGACTCCGGAGCGTCACACGGAAGGGAGCCTCGTTGTAAAGTAGCCTATTTGACTCCCACCCCCACCCCGTCCCATTCTCAGCAGGGACTGGCCCAAGAGCTAGCTACCGAGAGGGCGCTCACCTTCAGTGGGGGGCGCTGGGCGGGTAGCGCCTGTCCCACTGCCGACGCGTCCGCTCACTGGCTACCGCTGGACAGCCCGGCCGACCTGCTGTGACAGCAATGGGGACCAGGGCTCTCAGGTGGCGGCTACTGAACTGCACCCGCCCCCTTGCTCCCCTAGCGGCCCCCTCTCTCCCCGCCCTCTCCCCCTCTCCGCCCTCTCCCCCTCCTCCTTACTCTCCCCTCCTCCTACGCCCGCCACTCCCCTCCCCCCGCCATCTCCGCGGGGACGCTGTCTGTGCTGCCCCCCGGTGTGCTCAGCCTGGAGCCCAGGCGCGCCAGCCAGTCTCCCGCCCTCCTGGCTTGGAGCCGTGAAGCCCCTACCCTAGCGGGGCTGCACCGACCCTCTCTCGGCAGGGGGTTATCCTGGGGCAAACACCTGCAGCTTCTGCAGGCACACCGGTTGCCTGTGAACTGCTGGGCGGGCCAGAGCAGCCCATCCGCCGTATGCATGGCTCCTGGGCCAGCAGCTCCCCTCCCCCACCCCAGGGCTGGCCTGCGCCTCTTCTCCAGGGTCTCCTCCCCGGCTGCATTTCCTAACCTGGAATTCCCTGATCTCAGCCCGGGGGCCGACGCTGCGTCGGGTCCGACAGTAGCAGCGCTTGGCGGGCGAAGCCTCAGAGCCTGCCCACGGCTCCTGCCAGCACCTCTGAGGAGCGACCTGTCACCACCACATCTGGTCGCACTCGGCCGAGCCGGGCGCTGGGAATAAAGGGGTGGGCCCACCGCCCATTCGGCCACTCCTTCCCTAAACGCCCACGCCCCGAGCCCACGCGGACAGCTCGAGCCCTCTGAGAACCTAGCGCGGTACCCTCATGGACTGAGTAGGGGCCACGAAGGTGGGGAATGGCCTCCGAGGTTTCCTGAAGTTCCCCTGCCAAGGGGCAGCGTCTGGGCCCCAACCACGTGGCACAGGTTTTAGACACCTGCACATTACCCCGGTACCAGGGCGAGCAGGGCCCCTGAGGGTGAGGTGGGCATGCAAGGCTCAGCTGGAAAGTAATCCACCTCGGCTGGGCCCAGCCGGGGCTGCTCAGCAGAGGGCTTGTGTACAAGGATGCTTATTGCTCTCTAGTGACATTGCAATCCTCATCTTCACTCCAGACAAGGCCCCTGGCCTGTCAGGATCTTGCAGAGAGGAGTCATCCTAGAAACACCATGCACCCCTAGAGCTCGACACAGCTCTCGAGTGTCTTGAAGGGAACCCGATCAACAAAGCTGTTGGAACCTGCAATAACTATCAGAGAGCATTGCAGTATTGTTAAAATTTGATCCCCACCCCTACAAAATACACTGGTCAAGGAAGTGGAAGATAGGGTTCTGTTCCCAGAAATCTCTACCCTCATGTCACTTTCCCTCTGCTTCCCCAGTGGAGCGAGTGATGCCAGATCCCCTAAATGTCACGGGATCCTGTGACATCACAGCTGCACCTGTCAGATGGCCAACTGCTTGCTTTGCATCAACACCTAGATAGACACTGCACATCTCAAATTCCACTTGGCCTGAGAAGAGCTCCTGGTCACTCCCCAAACCCACTTCTCCCGTAGTCTACCACCTCAGTTTATGGCAGCTCTATTCTTCCAGTTGCTTTGACTCCTCTTTTGCTCACACTCGACATCCAGAGATGCAAGCAATTCATCTCCATCTTCAAAATATATCCACCATCTCAGCCTTCTCTCTTCCTTCAATGCTACCCCCTGGGTCCAGCCATCAACATCTCCCACCTGGATTACTCCAGTAGCCACCTAATGGGTTCTTCTGTTTCCTACTTCCTCCTAAACCTCTCTTCCCCACCTCAGTCTAGTCCCAATCTCTGTGCACCCTGCAAGACATCCCCCCGCATCCGGATGACATTATCTTCCCTGCCGCCCTCCCTCCCTCTGCTCCAGGCCTCCTGACTCTTCCTCTGCACAGCAGGCATCCTCCTTAGGGCCTTCGCACTAACTGTTCCCGCTGCTGGAATGCACTTCCCCAGATATCCACAGGGCCGGTTCTCTTATTTCTTAATCTTGACATAAGTGTCACCTGGCCATCCTATGTAATATTTCAAAGCCCCACGCCCATCTCTGGCACTTCCTTTCCCCTTTCCCGCTTTGTTTTCTCTTTGGTGCTTACCACTAGCTGTCCTTCTCTACAGGTTAGACCTCAGGAAGGCTGTGATTGGTGTCCACAGCTGTATTCCCAGGTCCTAGTGCGATGACTGGCAGGCAGTATCTCCTCAGTGAATGCTAGTAGGATTCTGTTTCCTTGGAATTTTCCAGAAACTCTGGGGACCACAGGATTGTACAGATACACTGGGAAAGGGGCCCATAGTTTTCATTTATTTCATTGCATTTTAAAGAGTTTCATGACCTGAACAAAAGTTAAGAGGACTGGAGGTCAGGCGAAGAACTTTCTGTTTGTGCCTTAAAACCAGCCTGGAGTCATGTCACCAAGGGGCACTGTGGCCCAGGTGTGTTGTGGTTTTTTTGGTTACCGGAAACAGAGGTTCCCTGTGGTTGTCATCTTGGGTACCCCCGAGATTAATAGATAAATGGGAGAGGAACAGAAACAGGTGGGGAGAGGACTTTCTCCACACTGAGTGCACTGGCTGTGAGACCCTTTCGTCACCCAAAATGCAGACCAAGTCCTGAGCTAACAGTATCTCTCTCCATTTTCTGAGGCCTACCATGTGCATTACCTACAGGAGCCCCTGTACCCAATGAGGTGTAAGCCACCATTATCTCCATGTTCTAGACGAGGAAATGGGAGGCTCAGAGGGGTAAAAGGACATGTCCATGATCACACAGCTTGAGAGTAGCGGAGCAGTATGCAATCGGGCCGCCTCTATCTGCCACGTAGCCACTCGTGTTTAACGTGTACACAGTCCTGTTGAGGAAAGGAATCCCACAGGTCTTGGGTGGGGGTGGGGGGGGCTGCCCTGCTCCCGAGGGAATCTCCTGGCCCTGTTGCTGAGATGCTACCAAGCAAAGGGTTGGGCTTGGCCTATGGGGGTCCAGGGGCACCATGCCAAGGCCGATGTGGGCCTGCTTTTGATCTGACCCAAACTCGGAGCTTGAACATAATCAGTAGCCATGTGTCATTCATAGTCATATTCTTGTGAACTTATACTAACTTTTTCCAAGTTCATGTAACAAGTGCTGGAGGCTTACCTGGCAGCCTCTGGAATTCAGATTGGGGCCTGTGGAGAACAGGCATGCTAACTGCAGATAAGAAGCACACATCCAGTTGCTCTGTTTGTGGTTACTCCCTTGCTCCAGAGCCTCCTGTGGCTCCCTACTGCTGACAGCACTCAATGCCAACTCCTCAGCCTGGCATTCAAAGCCCTCTATAGTCATGCCTCAGCCTCCATCAGCTTCATCTCCTGGTACTTTCACACATGCCTTTGGGCCTTCTGCCTGGCTAGGCTATTAATTGGACACCAAACAATTCCTGGTTCTTCCCACATTCCCACCTTTGCTCTTACATTTTCCCTTGAAAGCCTCCTGCTCTGTGAAGCCTGGCCTGACTCCCATTGCAGCATGGACACCCTCCCTCCTTGGCCATCCATGGACCTGTCTGTACCTCTGACTTTGCAGGCCTTCACCCTCAGTTCTTCCTGTTCCATTGTTTTACCAGGGAATTTTAAGATTCCCCTGAAGCCTCCCTGATAAAATCATGGCTGACCTGTGACTGGGGCAGAGGGGGTTCAGAGCGGCCTCTGGGTGGCAGAATCTGGAACCAGAGGGAGGAAATGGGGTGGTGCATGTGGCAGGGATCAGCATGGGGCATGGCATTCCCCCACCTCTGCACTTATGCAGAGGCTGTTGGCTGTGCCCAACTGGAGGTCACGCCTTCCACTTGCTCCCCCTGCCTCTCTCCTGGCTCCTAGCTCTCAGCAGTCATATCCACGCATGCAGAGACCACAACCCTACCCCCAGCTCAGGCTCTGAGCTCAAGGCTCCTGAAGCATTCACTCAGGGCTTGCTGACTCATCCTCTGCATACAGTCCTGACCCCAGTGGTGACCTGTGTTCTCTGACCACAGCAGATTGGAGGCCACAACCGATAGGAACCAGGACAGACAAATGCCATGGGGAGGCCCAGGCAAAGAAAGCACAACTTGATCAGGGAGCCTAGAGGCCCTGGTATACAACCGGGTTCTGACACCAACTAGCTATGTGAACCTCCTGAGTCTCAGATGTCTCACTTGTCAAATGGTAGTTTTAGTGGTACCTGCCTTACTGGGGTATAGTTGGAGTTGCAGCCCCCTGTGCATGGGACCACCTTTGGCAGGGCACCTGGCCCATAGTTCATTAGTCCTCAGAGAAGAGGCTACTGTTAGGAATATTATGGCATATACCCCCAAAGACAGGAGGCAGGTATTGAATCTAACAAGATGAAACACATCAGTATGAAAGCTCAGGTCCCCCCACCAAAGGTTCAAACACCTTATGATATTGGGCAAACAGTGAGTGTTCTGATATGTCTGGTAAAACGTGAGTCTGTGCCAGGTGTGGAGCCAGATTGGGGCGCTTCTGGGGGACACATGGCATTTTGCCCTGGTGCGGCGGAGGAGAGCCATTGGGAAACGAGTCGGATTATTTCTCTTCATCGTGTTCTTAAACAATTTTAATTAACAGGGACATTGGGGGTGGTGAGTATTTTTGAGAATCACAATGGAAACAAATGGGAAATTGTTAAAATATTGATTGTAATTTCCTGGCAACTACACTGATTTAAAAGAAAAAATAGGAACCTTTAAGAAAAAAGCCCTTATTAGCAAGCAAGCAGTTAATTAAGGGGCTGTAGAATGGCTGCATCAATTTCACCATGAAACCAGAAAACTGTTGCTACAAGTCAATTTTCCCCCCACAGCTCCTTGCTTACCATGAATGCTACTTCCAGAATGCATAGGCAATACCATCGAAGCGTAGATAAAGATGGGAAATGGTTATCTACACAGAGATAGAGAAATAATTTAGGGAATTAACGTAAATCCAGATGGCTGCCAGTTTTCCTCGTGCACCATACATACAACTGAAAGACATTGTCAAAGCTTTTATATAGAAAAAAAGTATGCAGATGGCTTGCTAATTATTACTCTTCATGCGATGACATTTTTTTCCAACAGCACAGGCACGACTCAGGCCCCACATGGGAAGAGGCTCCATCCACTGTTCTAAGACCCTTCAGACCGTTTGCAAATTTGTGATTAAATACACACACACCCAAAAAGTCTGGCCTGTGACTGTCTTAGCAACTAGCTAGGCTACTGCTGCACCACCACCACGACCATTCGGAAGGTTAATATGACCTAACACCAGCGAACCAGCTGAGACCCAGCATCGGGCCCGCTCACAGTCCAGGCGGGTTTCTGGAGAAAAACCAGACAGTGTGCTCCTGCTGTTCTGGGTTTGGAAAACACAATCACAGTAACAAGAAAATCAGCTAAAGCTCGGAGTATACCTACTATGTGCCAGGCCACATGCTTCACATCCGTGAGCTCAATGAAGCCTCATAAAAACTAATTTCAGAGCTGAGCAAACATGTTCAGAGAGGTTCAGCAACTTGCCTGAGATCACACAGTTACTCACCGCTAGAACCAAGATTTGAATGTCCTGGGTGGTCTGGGGCTCAGCAGCCTCGACAGAATCCTACTACGACAAGCCACCAGAGAGGAGGGAAGTAACATGCACTTCACGTGTTATTAGTACTGTGCCTGGTGCTTTGCTAGTCAGCTGGCTTGGCTGGCTTTCACCACCTCATAAGAAAGGACAGCTACATATTCAGCCATTTTGTGAACCTGTTGATGACTCGTTGGTAGCTTGGAATTGGCTGCGGTGGGAGTATCAATACCACAGAAATAGGCAAATGCTGCAAATCGAGGCTGGTTGTCAAATATTTACCAACATGCCAATTGCATGCAGGTGTTGCAGCCACACTGCCTGGTTCAAGTCCTGGCCCCATCACTTACTGTGTGGCCTGGGGCAAGTTTTCTAGTCTCCGAAATGGAGATGACAATAGTGTGAGTGTTAAATATAATAATCTATGTAAAGCACCTAGCACAGGATAAGTGATCAGCTAGTGTTATAAAAAGAAGTGTACTGCAACTACTACTAATTACTATTCCTATTATTATTATCATATTAGGCAACCGTCAGCTTTCATCTAGAGTAAAACAACATGTCCTAACTAGTCTCCTCGCCTCCAGTCTTGCCCCCTTCGGCGCATCTTCCTCACAGCTGCTGGGGTAAACTTATAGAATACAGATCTTACGTCATTCCTCCCTTGCTTAAATTAGTTCCATGGCTCTCTATTATTCTCAGGGAAAAGTCCCTGCTCCAAAACACCAAAATTTCTTAGTCTTCTTGGACTTCTGTAACAAAGAACCACAGACTGGGGGGCTTAAGCAACAGAAATGTATTATCCCCCAGCTCAGGAGGCTGGAAGTCTGAGATCAAGGGGTCAGTAAAGTTGGTTTCTTCTGAGGGCTGAGGGGGAAGGAGCTGTTCCAGGCCTCTCTCTTTGGCTTGTGAATGGCCGTCTCTCCCTGTGTCTCTTCACGATGTCTTCCTTCAATGCATGTCTCTGTGTCCAAATTTCCTCTTTATATAAGGACACCAGTGATATTAGATTAGTGTTCCGCCCAACCCCAGTATCACCTCGCCTTAACTTAATTAATTACATTTACGATTACCCTAGTTCTAAATAAGGTCATATTCTTAGAACTTCAACATACAAATGTTTGTAGGACGCAATTCAACCAATCACAGTTTACCCTCTGGCCCCCAAAAGTTCATGTGTCTTTCTCACATGCAAAATACACTTAACATCCCATCCCAACATCCTCACAAGTCTTAACCCATTTCAGCAGTAACTCTCAGTCCAAAATCTCATCCAAATGTCATCTAAATCAGGTATGGGTGAGACACAGGATATGAGCCATCCTAGGCCAAAATGCCTTTCTAATTGTGAACCTGTTAAACCAAGCAACGAATTATCTGCTTCCAAAATGTAATGATGGGTGTAATGATTATTTTTCTGTGTCAACTTGACTGGGCTAAGGGATGCCAAGAAAGCTGGTAAATCTTTATTTCTGGGTGTGTCTGTGAGGGTGTTTGTGGAAAAGATTAGCATTTGAACCAGCAGACTGAGTAAAGAGATTCACCCTCAGCTAATCCACTGAGGCTCCTAATGAGACAGAAAGGCACAGGAAGGGCAGATTCCCTTTCTCTTCTTGAGCTAGCGCGGCCATCTTTTCCTGACGTTGGACTTCAGAGCTCCTGGTTCTCAGACCTTGAGACTCCAGGACTTACACCCATGGCCCCCTGTTTCTTAGGCCTTTGGACACAGACTGAATTGTACCATTGGTTTTCCTGGTTCTCCAGCTTACGGACAGCAGATTGTGGGACTTCTTGGCCTCCATATTCATGCAAGCCAAACCTATTATAAATCAATCTATTATCTATCTATCTATCTGTCTATCTATCTATCTATCTATCTATCTATCTATCTATCTATCTACCTACCTACCTACCTACCTATCTATCTATCTTGTTGATCCTGTCTCTCTGTAGAACCCTGACTAAAATCTTGGGACAGGCATAAGGTAGACATCTCCATTCCAGAAAGTAGAAATCAGAAAGAAAAAAGGGGATCATGGGTCCCAAGAAAGTCTGAACCCTAGCAGGGGAAATTCCATTCAATTTTAAAGCTTGAGAATGATTCTCTGACTCTATGGTCTGTCCTCTGGATTT
>NW_011889310.1:620373-621012 GCF_000151845.1 Pteropus vampyrus
GGTCCCAAGAAAGTCTGAACCCTAGCAGGGGAAATTCCATTCAATTTTAAAGCTTGAGAATGATTCTCTGACTCTATGGTCTGTCCTCTGGATTTTCCCCTGTTGTGGACACAGCACATGACCAGTTGTTCTGAAACATGTGGTTCTTTTACACCTCCATGCTGTGCACATAGTGTTTCCTCCGGGCTACAGGGGGCCCTGCTTTCCTCACTCACTTGGGGCCCTCCTCTGCGGCCAGCAGGCTTCAGCTGAAGACTTAGTTTGCTGCTGTTTGGCTCTTGGTGATCCCCGTCCTCCCTGAGGCCAGGAGAAGGAGCAGCCCCTTTACAAAAAGCACCTCTGACATCTGAGCTGACTCCAATTCATCTTCCGCACTCTGGTCTGTAAGTGCAGATCCACTGTCTCCCGCTAGACTAGGTGCTACTTGATTCTAGGCCCAGTTCTCTTTTATTTTGTCTTCCCAGCACAGGCTCAGAGACAGAGCTGCTGTGCAGTATACAAATGCCTGCATGTCCAACTGATGGACTGCACAAAGGAGCCTTTTCCAAAAGCCTAATATGCACAGACCACTGCACTTAGTGGGCTGTAGACTCAGGTGGGGGTGTGTGTGGCAAAAGACAAACCATCTCACACTCGTCA
>NW_011889310.1:621227-633729 GCF_000151845.1 Pteropus vampyrus
CAACATGGACAAATACACGTGTGTATGTGGGGAGGTGGGAACAGGATCCAGTCAGGGCCATTTAAAAACATCATAAGAGCATCCACTTAAATCTATAAATGTCTGTTCCCATCTGTAGCTGGGGCTTTAGAGGTAGTGAGATGGAAGGTTCTTCAGGAAACCGTGAGTGGACACTGAGCAGCAGGCAGCAGCACGAGCTGCCTCTCTCAGTGCTTTCAGCAATGGATGAGCCTCTAACCAGCCAGTAGATGCAGGGTGTCCTGTGATGGCAGTGCCATCAAATGAAAAGAAGCCTGACCTGGGAGGCGAGACCCTGGGTCCTTGGCTCAGTCCTGCAGCTGGTACAGCGTGGGACCTGGGACCAGCTCCTTACCCTCTCTGGGTTTCAGATTCCAGCTCTCTCACAGTCTTGGACCTCCCATCTGCAGCATTTTCCAGAAAGGCCACCCATCTGCCCAGGTGGCTGAGAGACCAGTCCTGGGCTGCGGGTGGCCACCAGTTGTGTTGGAGCTGTGGCTATGCCTCCCCCATCCTGCCTTCCACATAGCATGTCTGCCAGCAAGAAAGACCTGCTGCCTTGAGGAATGAGTATAGATGCCACCTGGTGGAATTTGAGCAATCAAATGAAAGGGCAAGGAAGCGGCTTGTTGTTCTTCCCTGTGGGCTGGGACTTTTGTCTCCCCAGCCCTTTATCCTGAGCACAGAGACACGTGCAGCCAGGAGATGCTTTGCTACCAAAGTGAATTCTCTCTGGGCACCTCATTACTGCCCCTAGCACCTCAGGACCTAGGGTTCAGAACAATTTTCTTGCCCTGGAGGTGCTGCCCAAGACACTGCCAAGGATAAGCTATCAGGAGAATTATGGTACTGGGCATTTGCCAGGAGGAAGAGAATGTGTGCTTTACATGGGACTGAAATGTCCCTGCTGTTCAGAGAAAGGAGATTCAGAGGAGAAGACAAAATTGGTGCCTTTTGCGGCAGCCAAATTTACATCTCATTGCTGTGTGCTGGTAACGTGATGCCCACAGCCAGATCGCACAGGCTAGTGTCACGTTGCATCAGCAGCAAAACAAAGGGCTTTAGTAATCAAATCCCCTGGACCTAGTGGCAGATGCCTGGCTGGCTAGGAGGGCCATGGTGCCCTGCTTTAGAGCCGTGGCATTCTAAACAAGCCAGACGTCGTGCCACACTGACCCTTGCAGCGGGTCCCCACAGGTGGCTATGCAGAGCTCAGCTTCCTCTCCATTCTGCCCCTGTCCCTAGCCCTGTCCCACAGAAGTCCTCCTTCCCACAATGCATTATTGTCCATTCCAGCGTCCTGGCCCTGTCTGTGAAGCCACAGCCTCACACTGGCTCCTCATTCCTGAAGAGCAAACGTGGCAGTGTGCCACCTCACAGGTACCTCTCCACCATGCCACTCCGTAGGCTCAGTGAGGCTGGGGAAATCAAAGAAGACTTGAGAAGCTTCTGTAGCCCTAAGAAGTTGCAGGCGTGAGGGACCACGTTTCTCTACAGTAGAATGAACAGCAAGCAGGACATTTCCTACCCCAGAACTAGCTGTCCCCCGCCGAACTCCATGCCAACTCCCCTTGCTCTCCGCTCAAGGCTTGTTCCTGCTAATGAAATGGCCATTTTGCCAGTGTAACATTACTTAGCGATTTATTAGTAATTATTGATTTTCAATTATGGTTTCCTGGGACTGTGAGTTGGAGCAAATCGAAGCCATCCTGCCCATGGATCTCCATCCATTCGTTTGGGGCCATGGGCTCAGATGCAAGCAGTTCATCCATTGCCGAAAGCACTGAGAGAGGCAGCTCGTGCTGCTGCTTGCTGCCCAGTGTCCACTCACTGTTTCCTAAAGAACCTTCCATCTCACTACCTCTAAAGCCCCAGCTACAGATGGGAACAGACATCTATAGTTTTAAGTGGATGCTCTTATGATGTTTTTTAATGGTCCTGACTGGATCCTGTTCCCACCTCCCAGGACCCACTCTGCCCTCCTGTTCCCTAGAGGCCTCCCTTCTTTACTCCCTGTTAAAGGATTCCTACTTCTTCCGAGTGGTCCATTGTCCCTGAGCTTGGAAAATAGTGGCCTCTATCTTCTGACAGGAAGGAAGCAGAAGCCTCTGAGCCAGGAGTCTATATTGCCTTGTGGCCTTGGTCCTTCCCATTACCAGGCTCCTTAAGCCTGGAATCCTAAGCCAGCTGGTCCAGCTCCTTCTCTGATGCTGTCTGTGACTCCCAGCTTCAGCCTCCAGCCCGAGAAGGAACAGGCACTTACAACCTCTCCCCTAAGCATCCCCTGAGTACCTTGCTCCAGTGCCACACTAGTCCTGGAAGAAAGATTCATAAAAAAGCAGGACTACCAACACCTCTTATACATCGTATCCGATCCGCTTAGTGTCACTTGTCTTTTATTCCAGCCATCTTTAAAGCAACCAGTTCTCTCTGTGTGGGGTCCAACAAACTCATGCAGGTATAGCTTGACAGCACCTCATCTTAGGCTTCCATCACGTGCCTCTATCCCAAGAGGGTCTTCTCTTTTGACACTGTGGCATGGAATGCCAGGAGAACATTTTTGGTGTGCACACATGTAAGGTTGCCTAAGTTTCCATGCAGGGAAACACTGACCAATGGGAAAAGGAGACGGGATAACTACTCTCCCTCTCCTAGTTATGATACGTATTTCCTTTGGCTTCTCAAAGGTCTCAAGAACCAGTCGCACATTAAGATGCATAATTAGATATTGTAGCCTTGCTTTGGTTCTTCCACCTTTCTTATTTTGCCCAACCTCACCTCTGACTCCTGCTCTCTGGGATAACATTTCCCAATAAAGATATTTCATTTAAGCCTTCATCTTATGCTCTGCTCTCTGGGGAACCAGATAGTTTGTACTAGGAAGGGCCTTAGAAATCCCAAAGATAAGATTTCGGAGCTGGATCTCTTACAAGTCAGATGGTAATATGGACTTCATTTCTGGTGGGAAAAGGGCTGTGATAATCCTTGATATGCGGTGGCATCACAGTTATCTAGACTGTCACTTGTGAAGCGTGTGGTTATGCGGTAGTTGTAGCACTCGGATAGTATGGGGGATAACAGTAATCATGAGGATTTGGAGGTTGTCTGGCTTTTGTTACTTTGAGAAACTTGCAATAAGGGAAATGACAAGCTTGGGTCAGCTGACCATCAATTCAAAACACCCTGTGAAAGCTAGAGGGACTCTATGGAAAATTTTAAGAGGATCCTCATCTCCTTCAGCAGTAGGGCAGACCGTGATGAAAATAAGACCCACCATCATCAAATTATAAGAATAAAATGTTGCAAATAATATTGAATACAGCCTCAATCGTTTCCTATATCAAGGTCTTGATGGGAAAACAGTGGGAACTTGAGACCTGGGTTGAGAATATTTGGGTGGATAAGCCTGAGAATCTTGAATCCCCATATTCTCTAGAACCCTCAATGCTGGCAGCCTCTTTTCTTTTGCCGTAGAGGAGCAGCTTGACTCTGTGGAGACTCTGCGATACTTTACTTGATGCAGGTGAATTGCAAGATGATGCTCTTCCTCCTTAAGACCCACCTCTACTAACTCTCATTGCCCCCAGGCTGATAACCAGGGTCATATCTCAATGTAGCCCCAACTTGGAAGTACAATTCTTGTTCTTAAAGAAAATAGCTTGCATGCCTAAAGAATTGCAGAAATGGCCTAATACACAGAAGCAAGAATTGTGAGACCAGTTATGGTAGTTGCAGGTTGACGGTGGTGGACTCAGGGAGTAGATGGTGAATTTATTGATATCGTGGTATTCTCTTGTGCTCAAGGATTCAATGTTCAGACAAAGACATTAGGAATGGGTCCTAATACTTTGCTCGATGGCTCCTTAAAACTTGGACAACAGTCTATAATGAATGAGATGGCATTGCTGTAACTTTCTTGGTGTAGTATCAAGGAAGGAATCACGATGTTCAGAGAAGTGTTAGAATAGATTTATTATATGATCAAAGAATCTACCATTTGACTGTGTTCCTTGGCTGGGCTACAGAACACTCCCTTCAGCAAGGCAATGGGTAAGAGGGGCACTAACATATTTGAGAAGCTTGATAGGTAGCTGCCCTCTCTAGATTGAGTTTTAAAGTATGAGATACCACTATGAAACTGGGTTATTTGGTATCAACGAAGATGATGAGATTCCAGAACGGGAGAGGCCAGGTGGCAATAGTTAGCCATTATCATAATGGGAGGCAAAGTCAGAGTAGCAACTGGGGTGCCATATCTGCAGGAATCTGTATGATGACTAACAGACCATTGTGTTCCTAGGGTAGATAGATGGAGAGATAACTAGGATGTCACTTAATCAGTACAATTTTTTAAAGAAACTAAAGCTTATGAGCAGAAGGTGGATGTCAGCCACCACCATGAAAAACTCAGTTCCTTACCCAGTTTCCAGATCGACGTCACTTCCCAAATGTGGAAGAACTCTATAGTGCCACCACCATTACATATGACAAATATTCTCCCAATCTTTCCCCAAAGGGACCTAAGGACATTTGTGAGGGTAACTGTGCTAGGGAAAAGAAACTACTTATACTTTTCAAGAACTGTTAAATACAGGGCCTGAGCTTACACTAATAACAGGAAACCTCAAAAGTCATCATGATTTTCTTATTAGAGTAGGTATTTATCGAAGTAAGGTGATAAACGGAGTTCTGGCTCAATGGTTTAATGGGTCTGTAGACCCACTTTGTAGTTATTTCCCTGGCTTTCAAGCATGTAATCGGAGTGGATATTTTTAGCATGTAGAAGAACTCTGACATTGGCACCCTGACTTGTGGAGTAAGAACATTTTGATAGGAAGGTTCAAGTGGAAAGCATTGAAACTGTCTGCCCCCTTAGCCTAGATAGTAAATCAGAAGCAACCTTAAGAGAAATTGCAAAAATTAGTTTCGCTACCAAAGACTCAAAGGATGCAAGTGTAGTGGTCCTCATCATATCCTTGCTCAATTCACTTATGTGGCTCCAGCAAAAACCAGATGGATTTTGGCAGATGATGGTAGACCACTTACTATAAACTTGACCAGGTGATTGCTCCATCTGCAGCTGCACCGCTGGATGTGCTATTTTTACTAAAGCAGACAAGAACATCCCTTGGCATTTGGTGTGTGGCTATTGGTCTGCAGAATGCTTTATTTTAATTACCATCAATAAGTGGGATTAAAGGCAGTTTGCCTTTACATGAGAAGGCCAGCAGTACCTATTCACTATTTTACCCCAGGGCAAGGCAAATTTTCTGCTCTCTGCTTTGTCACAATGTGATCCTGACATTTCACAGAACGTCACACTTGTCCATCATATTGATGAAATTGCTGACATCATGCTAATTGGGTCTGGTAAGCATCAAATGACAAGTACCTCAGATATTCTTGTAAGACATATGCAAATAAGAGTGTGGGAGATATACCCCAAGAAGATGCATGGGTCTGCCATATCACTAAAATATTTAGGAGTCTAATGATCTAAAACATGCAATGGCATCTCCTCTAAGAAAAAAGACAAATTATTTTATCTTAAAATGCCTACCACTAACAAAGAGACAAAGTACTTGGTAGGTCTTTTGGGATTTTGGAGGCAGCATAGAATGCAATTGAAGATTTTGCTCTGAGATTTTTATTGTGTTTTTCAGAGGTTGCCAGTTTTGAGGGGGCTTAGAAGAAGAGAGGGCTGTGCAGCAGGCCCAGGCTGAAGTTCAAGTTGCTCTGCCTCTTCAGCCTAATGACTCATCAGGTCCAATGGTGCTAGAGGCATCTGTGGTAGACAGGCATGCTGTGTGGAGTCTTTGGCAAGCTTTAATAGCAGAGTCTCTGTGCAGAATCCTAAAGTCTGGGAGCAAGGTTATGCCTTCTGTGCCAGAGGTTTGTTCTTGTTTCATAAAACAGCTCTCATTCAGCACCCACTCATGTGTACTGGGTGTTCAAACCCCATTGCTCCTCCTGCCCTACAGTAAGGATCCCATTGAACTTGAAGCTATAATGCTATTTGGCCTTGGTAGAGAATTAGTACTTGACCATGGGACCCTAAGTAACTATAAGACTGCAGTTACCCATCACAAGCTAAGTATTAGTAGATCCAAAAAGTTATAAGGTCAGGCAAGCACATCATTTGTATGATGAAAATAGTAATTTGACTACGGATCCAAGAAGATCCATAGATTCGAGTAAATTATCTAAAGAGATGGTCCAGACTCCTGTGTCATCTACATCTGTTGAACTGACCATAGCATTCCCTCAGTTCATACCTATGGCTTTATGGAGTTTTCCTATGATCCACTGATGGAGGATAAAATAATTTGGGCCTGTTTCTTAGATTGGTTGGCACAATGTATTGGTGAAAGCTGAAAAAGAAATGGACTGTTGCTACATTCGGTGATGGCATAAAGAACAGTGGTAAAAGGAAATACTCCTAGTGGGTGGAGTTGTAAGTGGTAGAATTGGTTATCAACTTTGTATGGAGGGAGAAGTAGCCTATAAAAGTGTAGACCACTGGACAGTGGCAATTGGCTTAGCTGGTTGTCATGGGTTGAGTTTTATCCACCTTCCAAATTCATATGTTGAAGTCCTAACCCTGGTACCTCAGATTGTGACCTTATATGAAAATAAGGTCATTACAGATATAATTAGTTAAGCTAAGGCTATACCGGAGTAGGGAAGGGCCCTAATCCAATATGAAAAAGGGAACTTATAAAAAGGAGAACTTTGGACAAAGAATCATATACAGAGGGAAGACAATGTGAAGAGACACAGGGAAAGACGGCCATCTGCAAGCCAAGGAGAGAAGCCTGGTATAGATCCTTCCTTCATAGCCCTCAGAAAGAACCAACCCTGCTCACTAATTGATTTTGGAACACAGACAAGCCAAAGTGTTGACACAGGGAAGAACGTTTTGAGAATACAGGGTGGAGGAGGGAGGTGATGGATATCAGTTATAGCCTAGGAGTCAACTATGGCACCAGGGACAACTGCTTTTCCATTAACCCTCTTGCATTAAGACTTTGCAAAAAATGCAGCTGGCCACCACTTTGAGGGCCTCTGGGTAGATTGGTCTTGGACTTAGAATGTCTCAAGAAAGAAGCGAGAGCATTTTCTTTTCTCAGATATAGAGGCTCCATATTGGAATGTTGGAGCTGGGGACAATGGAAGATACGAGCTAATCTGAGTGGTATAAGGAGTGGACTGGATCAGATACTTTTTATAACCTACTTCATGTTTTCTTGATTTCATTCCAGCCTCTGCTGTGTCTGTCAGTTCTGTGAAAATCCTGACCTCCTCCAGGCTGGTGCAACCTGTAGGTGCCTTGTGATGCCTGCAATGAATCCTTCTCCCCTCCTTCATTGGGCAGGGTGAGGGAAGAAGGGGATGCATCAAAGATTGCTGGATGTTTCAGCCTTAGAAGCAGGGATGGTTGTGGGGATGCAGGAAATGTGGAGGCAGTTATAGAAGAACACTTTTTAGAAGAAATGAGGCCCAGAGGAGATGGGACAAGATGGGATCCAAGACCCAGGAGATATGTCACCATGCACAGGGGAAGGAACAGCCCTTTTTCTTTTGAAATTAAGTGGAAAGTAGGAAGAAAAGGAAGAGATGCTTGCGGTGATTTTAAAGTGGCAAGGATGATGGAAGCCTCAAGTCGGATGACCTTGGTCTTCTCTGCAAAGCCTGAGCTGAGCCTGCGGCTGGCAGAGGTGGGTGGGGCCAGGGTTGGAAGAGCCTGGTGGGGAAGGCTCAAGACAGCTGCTGTGGGGAATTCCAGAGGGATTGAATTGAGAAGGGAGTGTGCCTGCCTTACCTGCCTACCAGGCCAGAGGGAACTTTGCATAAAGGAGGGCCCCAGGATGTTTGCTGAGTTTAGAGTGGGTTTGCCATTTGTGGCCTGAATTGTCGTGAGTTCACGCTTACCCTCAACTTGACCCATGCTCAGTTCTTCTTCCTACTGCCACACTCACTCTCTCGAATGCACCCCCCTTTCCCACCACCTAGCTGTTGCCTAAGTTGTCCGTTGTGCAAGCAACAACTGGCCTTAGATCCCTCAAGCCACAACCCACATTCTTCGAATCGCAGCTCAAAGCCCCACCTCGAAGAAGCTATCTTTGTGATTAAAACCAACCATTCTCAGACCTCTCACAGAAGCCCCAGAAAGGCCCTCTTGTCCAATGCATTCCTATAATCCCTGTTGCTTTCTGAATTTAGCCAGGACCAGGAGATGACAAGTGCCTGTCTCAGGGCCCTTGTTAGAAGGCCAGCTCTGAAGGCAGGGGCTGGGTCTCCTGGCCCCCACACTTCACACCTAGAAAAGAAGTCTCCAGATTTCCTTGGAGGTCAAAGATTGTCAGAGGTGAGCCCCAACGAGGAGCCCAGGGCCATTCTAGGGGTTCTTAAGCCAAGTCTAGACACCCTAAGAAGTCCGGGGAGGGCTTCAGCTCATTCACGAGACCTTTGCATTTGGATGCAGATATAATGTACACGTACGTGTACACGCACGTGAACTTTTGTGTGTTTTTCTGAGAAGGTCCATAACTTTTTCCCAGGTCTTCAAAAAGATCTAACATCCCAGAATCATACTCTAAATGTTCTTGGTGGATGCAGCCTGCAGTGGGCCTGTGCCCCACTGCACAACCCATCTGTGGTCAGAGTGTCAAATCCACATAGTCATAAGGTTACTGCTCTCAAGTCCCTTAGCCACTGCCAAGGGCACTGTGGCCGCAGATATTCGCACTCCATCAGAAACCCGTCTGTGAGTCATCACATCCCCGAACATTCCAATGAGTGGAAGACAATTAATAGAGAGCCAACAGGTTTATGAGTCTTGTAGAAATTTAAAAAAAAAAACTAACCTATCGTAGCTGGAAGGCCATTTAAAGGCTACCGACTCCAATATTTCCAGAAATATGTTCTATGGAGCATGAGTTTTACCAGATGTGACTAGAATTGCTATTCTAAGAAAAAAGGATTCTGAGATCAAAGAAGTTTGGGAAATGCCGGTTTGAACAACATTAAATGGTTCTCTTTCCAGGAGGATTTCTCAGAGCCTTCATTAGGTCATGGAGGTTTTGAATTTTTAGGAGGGAGATAGAACATTTCCCGACTATATTTAAAGTGCTATGAAATTCCTTTGCAGAGTATTTGGCAGAATAACAGTCTTCCGTTGACCAGGTTTGCATTGGAAACCATCGCCTGAGCTTCAGGAAGTCCTGGTCACCTCCTACTTAATTAGAGAACTCTGCTGAGCACACAACCCTCTTTGGAGATGAGTGGAGGGTAGGGGCACACCTGAGAGCTCAGGCACTCTACCTGCTGTCACTCTTCACCCCCACCTTGGCCCAAGGTGCAAGATGTTTATTGTGTGATCTCGTGTATAGAGCTTACCTGTATCCCAGATGCCACCACAAGCACTTCACAGTTACTCATTCTACCAGACAGAGTTCTCCAGAGAAACTGAGCCAGTAGGATATAATTATACAAAGACTATCATGTGATCATGGGGGCTGGCAAGTCCAAAATTTGTAGGACAGTTGAGCAGGCTGGAAACTCAGGCGGGAATCGATGCTGTATCTTTGAGGTAGAATTTCTGCTTCCTCAGGGAAACCACAGTTCTGCTCTTCAAGCCTTTCAGCTGATTGGGCATGTGGCTATCCAATGATAAAAGCAGGATCTCAATACAGGTAGCTTAATTTCAGATGGTGCTCTTCCCACTATGACAGGCCACCTCTCAGAACAGTCTGCTGACCAAAAGTCATAGGTCTCAGGGCTAGCAGCCCCCGGCTCTCAGGTCAGACTTTGGGGCAGAGGCCCAAGGCCAGCCATAGTCTCGGGCTGAGGGGGCTGTTATCCACCCCCCCTCAAGATTTCCCACTGATAGGAGATGCTCCTACAAAGGCAGCAGAAGCTTGGCACCCGTATGGACCAGGCCTGCAAGGCTTTATTTGCCTGTCTGTTTGTTGGAAGTATCTCCAGATTGTATTTCCTAGGCATGTGTGTTCAGGCCCACACATGGGGGTAGGGAGGATACAGACTTGCTGTCTGGTTGGCTATGGAGCTTCAATGTCCCTGTACTTCCAACACTTCTCAAGAGTCATCCCAAAGTATGAAAGTCCAGGCTCTTGTCCCTCAAGCCGGGACCGTGGGCTACCAAGTTCCCCAATGGGCATACTTCAAGGAAATGTCCAGAAGTGATTTCCATGCTGGCCATTGGACTATTGACCAATGAATGACCATGCTGGCCATTCCATTGCAGGCCTCGTGCTCTGACAAAGATGTGAGCTCCAACAAGGCTGGATCTCAGAGCTCATACTGAGCTGTCCTTTGCATTGGGCTTAATATGGCAACCTCAAAAGAGGCCTGCCCCGTCTCTGGCCTCAGTGATCCCAACTGTATGATGAGAAGGGAAGACTAGAATGATCCTTAGTTTGTTCTTCATCTTCAAACTGGTCTTCAACAGTAAAGTTTGAGGCCATTTTACTCTCTTTCCCAGGTATTTAGAGAGGCATTCTAGAAGGGTTTATTGAGCATTCCTTTTCTGGAGGTGGGTCTCAGGAGCTAGTTATGGACAGCTGATGGCTGGACATTGCTTGTTTGAACTCTCGTATAAAACAAACAACCAAAAATCCCCTAGTAGAGCAAGCCATTGTAGGATCAAGGGATGGCAGTGCTGAGACAAATAAAACTTAGGAGGAATCAGGAAATTTATAGAATTCCTCCCTCCTTTTCTCCCTCCCTCCTTCCTTCCTTGCCTGTCTGTCATCTGACCCCAGGCACAGGTCAGCTCGAACAGCTGAACAAGGACAGCAGGCATGTCCTTGGATCATCTGAGGAGGGGGCCGAGCAGCAGCATTCTTCCCCTGCCTCCCCTTCGCCTTTAACACACACTCCCCCATTCTTCTGAACAAAAAATGCCAGGATTCCAAGGCATAGTACAAATGTATGTTGACCTTGGGGCCCCAGATCTGTAGTAGCAGCTTGTCTTAAAGGCAAATGACTGCAGATGGGTGTGCTGCAATCAGGACAGTTTACTGACCTTTCTTGGCATCCCGTCTTCAATGACAGGGCCAGGCTTAGCCCTGGGGCTCCTGACACCTGGGAGCGGGATAAGGTTAGAGAGACCTGAAGGGAGGCCTGTTGGGTTGGGGCTGGGGGAGGGGGCAGTGGCCTGCCTTGGCGGGAGTGTGGAATGTTTAGGATGTAGAGAGAACCAACCAACTTTGGGCCCCTCTTGTGTGCAATAAGTTAGTATTTTACACGTAAGGCTTAGAATGAGTAGGATGTGACTTGCCCAATGTCATTTGCCTAGTAAATGACAGAGCTGGGAACAGACCCCACTTCATTGTTCTATTTTACTTGCATTATGTCATACTGCTTTGGAGGGTTTTGAAGGGAAGAGGACCCGGTTTTGACTGTCCCCAGCTTAAGGTAGTGTGGAGGGCATCAAAGAGTGTCAGAAAAGAGAGGGAGGGTGAGACTGGCTGGGAGGCAGGGTGCTCTTCCAGCCCTAGCTTTGTTTGCTCCGTACAGAGGGACTGCTTGCAGGGTCCCCCAGGGTGGGTGCCTGGTTCTCTTGCTTCACCCTTGCTGCACATTCACCTTATACATTTTCGAATGGCAGTGAAATCTCCCCAAGAGCTGGCCTCAGTCCCCAACCAGTTCTGTGCTCAGCAGTCGCCCAATTGTCCGAGGTGTGAGAAGTCTGGTCGGCAGGCGCACTTGAAAACGGAAAATTTGGAAGCACAGAGTGGAAGAGACATGACTGAGGCCCCCCGGCCCCCTAGCCACATTCTTGTTCCTTCTCTGCCCTGCATTGAGGTGTCTGCACCTGTGCCTTTCTGCAGAGTAGGGGCTTGGCTCACACCAGCTGAGCCATTTTCCCCAGAATTTCACAGAAGAATCTACAACTTCGTGACAGCCGCCTCATACTAAAGCCGGTTTCTCTTGCTGCCTCACAGATTCTGCTCTCCAAGCAGCTCACTGTGCTGCTCTCTGTGCACTGGGAGCAGGAAGCCCTGTCCCCAGCCCTGTGACACACATCGGCCTCCTTCCCTCCTTGGGGCAGGCTAACAGACAGTCCTGAGATGCCTGGCACGCAGGCCCTACCTTTGCTGTGATAAATCTGATGCTTTCAGGCCAGGAGGCCAGCCCTCCCGGAAATGACAGCCCATAGTCATTACCCAGAAAATCTCAGCAGCTCTGTCATGAGGTGTCCGGCCCATTCCAGGGCTAAATTTGGCAGGGGAGGAATCCGAGGAATTCTTTAGGCTCTCAGATTCCCCCTTCTTATTTTGGGGTCTAGGAAAGAAGAGGCGGAAACTATGAAACTGTATCCCCAGCCTCAACTCTAGACCTGGGAGGAAAAGGCGGGCTGGCGAGCCTGTGCTGGGAGCCCAAGGAAGTGACGACCCCCTCTCCCACCGTCAACCTCTCCTTTGTCACTGTGGCCACCACGTTTCTGGTTCAACCAAAC
>NW_011889310.1:634664-649323 GCF_000151845.1 Pteropus vampyrus
CAGCCCTTCCCACTGTGGGCCTGGTCTCCCCGTCTGTCAGCAGCTTCGGTCCGGGGCCTGGCTGCCCTGAAGGGCCCTGCCTGTCTCTCCCACAGGCTCCCGGGAACCGACCGACTCGGGGGTCCAAGTGCACCCCGGCTCATCTCTGGCTGCCGGCTGCACAGGGATGGACGGCCATGCCAGCCTTGAGCCCCTCTGTCCCCACCCTTTTAGTCGCATCACAGCTCCAGAGACAGTGTGTTTCCTCCATTCTGCAGAACTGGCCTTTCCGCTGTGGACAGTGCTTGTCCTGGGGTCTTCACAGGTCAAGCAGAGCTGTGATGGAGATGATGACCGGAAGCCACGAATGCAAACTGAGCAGCAGAGACAGTAGCTGCTCCGGTTCCCTCCAGCTTGGGCCGAAGTTCGCCTAGGTCATTCCCCCTCGAATCCTCACAGCATGCCTGGGAGGCAGTTTCTTGCTGTCCCCATTGTATAGATGAGCAAGCATTGATCCAAGGCCACGTAGGGACCAGCACAGGTGGCGCCAAGAATCGCTATTCCAAACCAGGCTTGACTGACCCCGGAGCCTGAGACTGCTGCTTCCCGGCATACCACTCAATGCCCAGCATCATGCCAGGCACAAAGCGGACATCCAGTTGGCACTTCTTTAATCACTTCTTGAACGATGATCTGACTAAGGGAGCCACCCAGCAAGCTAGTCAAGGAGCAGGACCCTTTACGGACATGTCCTAATCGCTGATGAGGGAGACCTATTTTAGCCAAGGGGCTGTCCCTTGCCATCCCAGCACACAATCCCAAGCTTGGTGCCCCCGGCAGCAGGGGATAGTTTGAGGAGCAGTTGGTACTCTGTGTTGTCACAGGGTGAGGAAAACTGGCTCAGTGGCCTCCAGCACTTTGAATGAAGGAATAAGCCCAAGTTCATATCAGATCTCCAAGGAACCCCAGAACCACTGAACCCCATGTGAGACCTGGGCACTGCTGACTAAATCATGGCAGTAGGAGCAGGATGGGGTGGGGGCGGGAGAGTGTGGGCAGGGGTGTCTTCAGCATCTTCCAAGGAATTACACTTCTAGAAATGAACATGTTACAATCAATTTCCAGATAATACATGCCTTGAAAGACAGATTGGTGGCTTGCATGTTCATTGTACCCAAACTTTAATTAAACCCTTTAAAACGAAAACCTGCCTGGCATTCTTCTGCTAATTGACCCGACCTGGTGAAAGAAGGCCCTGTCTGCGACTGCAGTGATTGTATGTTAATAAAATTTATTTCTGCGGTCTTTCCCAACTCCCTATTATGTATTCAAGAAAAGTGTGGGCTCAGAGCCAGCAATCACAAAGCACAAAGTAATCAAACCTCCAAAGACTCCTTCCTCACCCCCATCTTTTCATTTCTGATCGGGCTCTGGCTCAGCAGGGCTGTCCATGCCACCAGTTTAGATGCAAACATTTGGGGTTCTTCCCCTCTCCTTTAGTGGAGATTTAGAAGCCCTGCTTGGTGACCTTGAGGGCTCACCAAGTTCCCAGGGATGCGGCTGGTGATGGGTAGGGATGTAACTGTGCAGCACGGGCAGTATGGTACATGGAAGTTCATCCTTCATGATCCCATTCAGGGGAATCAGGAGTTATGGTCAGAAGTGCTTCTTAGCCTCATCTCCTTGGCATCTGCGGTGCCCTGAGCTGCCACAGACCTTCCAGAACCTCAGACTTGACTGCTCTGTCTATTCACTGTCTATGTTCCTGGCAGGAAAGGAAGTGCCTGGAGCCTCAAATCCCTGGCAGCAGGATAAGACTTGTGGCATGGCCCTTCTTGTATCACACGGGGCGGGGGTTAACCCTGAATTTGAAGTCCAGCTCTGTTACTGCCCTGCTGAGAGATCCTGGTAACATCTTGTCCCTCTGGGCCTTGGTGTCCCCATCAATCCAGAGAAGGGTACCCATGATCACTCCAATGTTTATGGAGCTACAGAGCTTGTGGCCACAGAGGATGCCCACCCTCGATCCCAGCACAGATTGCCTCCATGCTCTGTGCTGCTGGTGAGGTGAGCCGGATTTGATGGAGAGAGAAACCATAAGCATGGCACCATGTTGCTTGACCATCTCTGTTCCTTATGGCTTGGTCTCATCAGGGGTTTGTAAGCAGTGGGAGGGCCTGGCCAGAGAAATGTGTCCCCTAAGGATGGCCCCTGGGTCTTCATGGGACAATAGTAATTATGCTCTTAGTCATTTAACAAATGAGTGCTGAGCATGACAAAGCGAACCGGTGCTAGACCCTGCCTCGGTAGCTGTGGGGGCAGAAATGTCTAAACCATCACTTGGCAAGTGCTATAAGAATGATGGATGCAAAACACTATGGGAACTCAGGCAAGGGAATGACTCAGCCTTCTAGGGTACAAACTGCCAGACAAGGAAGGCTTCCTGGGGAGGGGGCATGGAAGTGGGCTTTAAAGAAAAAACAGGTATTTAGCAGGAGGACAAGCCGAAAGAATGATGAGCGTAGAGACTGAAAAGGCGTGAAAGCCCCAGGGGACTCTGGGCTGTCTTTGGCTTTGTCCGTGTTTACTGTCTCCACATCTACACAAGAGAGGAGATTGTAGGGCTGTGATTCAGGCTGGACAAGTGTAGAGCTCCAGATGCCTATCTGGACGAGGCAGGAAGCACACACACACACACACACACACACACACACACACACACACACAATCTCACTCACAAAATCTAGAAGGGGTACCTGTGACAGCAGCCTGGCAGAGCTGCTAACCCTCTGGCACACACACACACGCACACATGTAGACACATGCACACATATGCAAGAACACATGCACATGGACGCAGGCAGACACACACGCACACATGGGCACATATGCAGGCACACAGGGCACACATGTACACACAAGCACTGTTATGCATTGAATGTTTGTGTTACCGCCCAAATTCATATGCTGAAGCCCTAACCCCCAGTGTGATAGCATTAGGAGATGAGGCCTTAGGGAAGTGATTAGATTTAGATGAGGTCCTGAGAGTGGAATCTTCATGATGGGATCAGTGCTCTTATAAGAAAAGGAAGAGAGACCACAGTGCTCTCTCTCCACCATGCGAGGACACAGTGAGAAGACACCTGTCTATAAGCCAGGAAGTGAGGTGAGGACCAGGAACCAAATGTGGCACCTCGATCTTGGACTTCAGTCTTCAGAACTGTGAGAAATAAATGTCTGTTATTTAAGCCCCCAGTCTGTGCTTTTTTGTACGCACATGGGCACACACATGCATATAACAGATGAACATTCACACATGCGCACCTGCACACCCAGAAAAGCGTTCACCTCCACCCACGTACACCGGTGCCCGGATCCAGAAGCATGCTCAAGGGCACACCTACACACAAATACACATGTTCACAGATGTGTGCACGCAGTATATGCACAGTGACCTCCCTTTTCCATAGGACCCTAGACTTCTTGGCTCTTGGGCATATAGTCAAAAGACTCCACTCTGTGAACGGAAGCCAAGTTTGGAACAGACCCTCAGTGTCCCATTCATTCCACAGGCTGAGTGGCCTTTTCAGAAAAGCATGGAAAATCCTGTCCCAGGGCTCCTAGATGGGACAGTCATTCCCAACAGGGAAGGATCGAAATCCATTCTTTCATCTGCTTGCACTTACCCACCCCCACTGCCACCCACCCTGGAGCGTGAGAAAAGGGGCACATGATGGGGGTAGAAGAGGCAGTGACTGCATTTCTGGGGTGAGGGGAAGAAAGGCAGCTTTGAGTCTGGCCCATGGAAGAGGCACGTGGCCTCTGTGTATGCGTGTGTGTGTGCATGTGAGTATATGTGAGTATGTGCATATATATGATTATATGTGAGTGTGCGTGTATGTACATATGTGCATATGTGAGAAAATGTGTGTGAACTGTAGGCAGCAGCCCTTGTTTGGCCCCCTTGGAAATGCTGAGCCACTGCCACCTGCCACCTGGGTCCACACTAAGGTGTGCATGACAGGAAGGCTGCAAGCAGTCCAGGGGAGTAATGAAGATGTCCTGGGGCCTCAGAGCCCATCGGAGGGGCTGGAGGTGGGGGCGGGTTCAGTGTGGGTGCCCCCTACCATCTCCCTTGAGGACCAGGTCTGTGGATTGCCCAAGGAGTCTTGGGGATTGCCTTGAGAAAGCCTTGCCCCTCCAGAAAAGGGGCCCAAAGCAGCTTGCCAGGGAGCCCCCTCCACTTCTTAACACTCCTAAACCTCCATTTCTGGAAGAAAGGGTAACAAAAGAGAAGGAGCGGAGCCACTCCCTTGCCTACTGTTGCCAACTTTAGCCCTGTGACACCGACCTCCAGAAGAATAAGAGCATACATGCGTGTTGTTTTAAGCCACCAAGCTGGTGGTAATTTGTTACAGCAGCCAAAGGAAATGGATACAGAAAGGTGTAAGCCCTTAAGCCCTCGCTATGGGCTAAGTAGGCACTGTGCTCCAGGATTCTTGCCGACTGTCTCATTTGATGCACACAGCAGTCCCTGTGGGTATGGGAAGCTCCTACTACAAGGCCCATTTTACAGATGGGGCTCACGTAGGAACAATTTGCCCATGTGCAGCCAGTGGAGATGTGGTAGCACAAGGACTGATTCTAGGCCTGCTGGGCTCTGGGCCCTCTGCACTCCCTCTGCCACCAGTGGGGAGGAAGTATCGAGATTGGAGGCTAGATTCACAAGCAGTCAATCCAGCTCCGGAGAAGGAAGGGCTGTTCTGTATCAGGCTGGGCTCGCTTTCCATCAGTGACTATCCCAGAGGCCTGGGCCTAGGCATCAGGATCCTCTGGTAGCCTCTGGCCCCAGGAGTGATGCCGTTTCTAGCACCCAGGCCTGAGCGTTAACCCCAAGCTTTGTCTGGAATGCCTCCCAGAGCAACGAATTCACAAACTGTGAGGCAGCCACTGCTATGGCCAAGCAGCCTCTTTCTGCCCCATCATATTCCTTGAAACCAAGGGAGTCTCAAACATCTGTACTCTGGCAGACTGGACACTGAGACTCAGAGAGCGACACAGCTTTTGCCAAAGGTCAACCAATTGGGTTAGTGTCAGATGGTGGTAGGGTCCGAGGCTCCTGATTGCTAGCAGCTCACTTATTCTGGAGGCTGAGACCAATGGCCTTGATTTATGGGCCAAAGAGACATAATTTAATAGCAGGAGTAGGCAATGCCCAATTACCCCGCTAGCATGGTGGCCAGTGTGGTAAAGTGAATTTCTTCACTGGCCCTTGCAAGGCCTGTTTAAATAACAAAAAAGTGTTAACATCGATCCAGGAGGCCTCACTTCTCAGCTGCTTAGATTAGCGCTAACGATTGTCCAGCCTGTGACAGGGGCAGTGGCTGGGAGGCAGTCCAGCTCACATGGCTGACCATGTCATCTTCATCTTTGCCTCCTACCCGTGGGGAAAACATCCAGAGCAGAGGAGAGATGCACATGCTTCCATCTCACCCGACTCAAGTCTGATGGGGAACAGAGCCTCCCACATCTACATCCTGCCCTTTCCTCTTGCTGTCGGGACCCTTCTTTGGGGGTAATGTCAGAGATAAACTCATAGCACCATATGGGTCAGCAGCACAAGAAAATGGGAGCCATTTTTCTGGGCTGTGGCTCACTGGGGACTCAATTGGGTCTCCCGCAGATTTTAACTACAGGATACCTTTGTGGAAAGTGGTTTCATCCCCACCTCCCCTCCCAGGTCCTAGCTCCATCCTCAGGAGCCTCTGAGCAACGCCAGACCAGTGGACCCCAGCAGGTCAGACTGGGCAGTCTTGCTCCCTAAGAGAAATCAGTGTCGCGAGGAGGACAGACAGGGAAGCTAAGCTCCCCGCCACCCAGAGTCACATGTCCCTAAGAATCACAAGTTAGGACCTCAAGGCCTTCAACTATCATCCAAAACTCTGGGAAGCAGATCATGTTATCCCATTTCACAAACGAAGGAGGTTAGACTGAGATAGGTAAAGCAGCTTACCCACTTTTGCCGGTTGCAAAGGAGCTGACCAGAGATAGGAACCCACAGGGATTGGATCAAGACCCATGCTAAGCCACAAGCTGGACAGATCACGAGTCTCCGGAGTCTCACTGTCTTTGAGCCACATGTTGAAATTTCTCATTGACTTGCATGATCATTAGGGAGCCACTGTATCTTCATTTCTGATTGATCGCCAATGTATTAATGGTCCATAAACACAGCCTTAAATGCATCCGGGAGCTATTTAGTTAGTTCAATCTTTTTTATTATTCTAATACAGTGGTTCGCAAAGTGTGGTTCAAAAAGTAGCTGTATTAGTATTACCTAGAGATTCTTAGAGATGCAAATTCTTGGGCCTTCCACTGCCCGCCCCCTGGCCCATTAAAGCAGAGATTCTGGGAGCAGGGCTCAGCCAAGATTTGCTGCATAATTTGTGGGGCTCAGTACAAAGTGAAAAGATAGGGTCCCTTCTTCAAAACCTGTTAAGAATTTCAAGACAGTGACAGCAGAGCATTAAACCAAGCATGGGGTCCTTCTGAACATGGGACCCTATGTAACTATATACCTATGAGACTGACCTCGGCTGGCAGAAACATCCCCCTGAACTCTGCCCTCAAGTTTGCATTGCATTCTCCTATATGCATGTTTGTCTCTAAATGTCCCCTTTATATAAAGATACCAGTCATATTAGATTAGGGGCCCATCCCCCATCCAGCAGGACCTCATCTTAACTAATTACATCTACAACAACCCTATTTCTAAATAAGGTCACATTCCAGGATACTGGGAGTTAGGACTTTAACATGTGTTTTGAGGGGATAAAATTCAAACCCTAACGATGGAGTGATAGCCCACACAGGAGACCCTACCCGAGCCTCTGTGCCTTCATGGAATCAACAGGAACCAGGAAAGAGCCTTCCTTCAAATCACAGTCACATAGGTCGAAAGAGCTATGGTTCCTGTCTGGAAGTAGATGTGGAATGAAGCTTGTCCCAAACCACAGTGTCCTAACCCAGTATCCTATGGTCACCAGGTCCGCATAGGTTCCCTCCAATACATGACTCCCCAGCAAGACCAGAGGAACCACAGATTCGAGCCCATTCAGCTCAACCTCACATCTTTCAGTGAGGAAGCTGAGGCCAATAGAGGGCAAGGGGCTGCCCAAGTTCACAGAACAAGAAAGTGGGAGTTAGTCTTGAGACCAGGTACTCTGGACTCCCATGCCCACTCCATGGCTAACTATCTCATTCCTTTTCCTCTTAAGCAGAGACTCTCACAGCCACAGAGGCCCAGACAAGAAGAGGGACTCACTTAATCCACCTAGCGAGTCAGTGATGGAGCCAGGAATGGAATCAAGGTCTCTTGACTTGTAGCACAATGTTCTTTCTGCCCAGCTCTCTGCAGGTGGTGTCCACCCTTGTTTCTTACGTTGCGTTCCACGGACACCACTATTTAGTGGTGTCACCTCAAAATGTCCTGACTCAAATACATTTGAGAAAGGCTAAGTTCTTCAGAATTAAACCATAAGACTTTTCAGGGCCTTTTCTGTGTTATGCGCATTTGGATTCTCCAAGATGGGAACGACATATGCAGAGTTTTCCAGCTGCTTTGACCTTAGAAGTCCTTTATCTGTGAACCCATGTTGACTTTTCTCTAGACCTTCTGGGTGGGCCTCTGAAGGCCATGGGAGCCTCAAGGTCTCTCTGCAGGGCAGCAAGCGGAACAGTGTGGGCCTCAGAAGGATCTTGCTAAAGCAACTTGTGGGGTGAACTAGTAGAGAGAGAGGTTTTCAGGCCCAGGTCTGCCTTCTGTGGACACAGGAACAGAAGCCATCTCTACATAGAATTAATCAAACCTCAACTGGACATCACCCCTTAATAAAGCTGTAATTTCTTCTGTGCTAAGGTTTCATAGACACATTTCCCTCTCTACAGAACCACCTAGTCTTCTTTTCTGTTCTTACCCATACCCACCCTAGTGCTTAACAACACCTTGCACCCTTCAGCTTGCAGCCAAGAAAAATTGGCCTACTTCCTGTGCCAACACCTATCCTCATGACAGAGCTCAGTGTTTCCAGAGGGAGCCTGAGATGCTCCATCAACAAATGAAGGGGATCTGGATTGGAGCTGGAAGTGCCCTGTCCCATAGGAGGGTTATAGCGGCAGCTCCTTGGGGAGGAACCAGTCTCCCCTTGCTTCCATACCTACAGCCTGTTCAGCATGGCCAGGGTTGGCAAAGAGCAGTGAGATGGCTGAGCTTTGGTGCTGGACCATTTGCAAAAAGAGGTTGATCATCAAGAAAGGCGAAGGATCTCTCCAGGAATTCATGGCAGGGCCTCGCCATTAGGTCCAACTTTCAAGGATTTCAGTGTAAATAAGGCAAATGCATGGAGATGAAATGTCCCTTCAGACATCATTTGTTTCCCGAGCTGAAGAAGAGTGTGTTTGGCAAAAGATTTTTGCTGAAGCCCAAACTTGGCAAACCCAGGTTGATATAGGCAATGAGCCCCAACCTTCCAAGGCAGAAAAACAGAAGTTAGGAGCCCAGACAAGGGGCTGAGCTTAGCACACAAGAAAACTTACGCCTCAGCTCTGGGTTCACAGTAGATTGAACTAAGGACTCTGAAGCATTCCAGTTTGGAGCCAGTACCGACTGGGGTCCGTGTGCCTATGTGTCTCGATGTTCTTCTAAAGGAGCCTTCGAGGTCGGCATTTCTGCCCTTTTACAAAGAGCAGATGGAAGCAAGAGAGGTGAAGGATTTGGTCCAAAGCCACACCGGGCTCTTAGAAATACTGCTTGTCAGAGGCAGAGGAGCCTCTGATTTGGCACCATTGGCTGGCAGGAGCAAGGAAAGAAGCCAGCAGGGACTGCAGGCACCACCGGACAGCCCAGGCTCCACTCCTCACTCCACACCCAAAGAGAAGGCTGGAAGCCAAGCAGGCAGGAAGCCCCTGATATCAGCATTCAGGTCGCCTGTCATCGAAGGAAGTGTGTTCTCTGCCCTCGCTTCAGGAGAATTTAGGAGCCTGAAGCAAGTCGGCTAACACAGGGACTTCCTGTTCTCTGCTGAGTCGGGCTGGGTATTGCTGATTTTGGGGTCAGGAGAGGATGGGCAGGTCCACCTGACCTCCCAGTACATGACGAAAGGTGTGTTCTGATTTTGGCAGAATATGCTGTTTTATTCATGAAGCACCAACCTAAAATAGAATGAGAGCTCTTACGTGCGGACGTCCTGGCAAGCTTGGGAAGAAATGAAAATACCTCAGCCACAACATTTTCTATCTCCACTTCAGGCGGGAGAGTTATGTCATTGTCACTTAGTCATACTATTAAGTATACAAATTGCCAGGCTGATAATGGGGTGGAGGAGGGCAGGGGAGGACTCGCTGGGGTGAGAGACCCACCTCCCAGCTCCTCAGGAATTGGGTGCCTGGCAGCAGTTGCAGGAGCCCCAGGGCTGAGGAGCAGGAAGCCAGAAGACAAGTAGAGCCAGCTCCCCCTTTCAGCCCACCTGACAATGGCTGGAAACAGGAAGCCCTGCCTAGATCTCCAAGATGATCACTTCAGACGCAAGTTCGGGAAGATTGATAGCCAGGAAAATGGTTTTCCTGAAGCCCATTGGAGGAGCCATCTCCAGGGCCGCCCTGGAAGGGAGCTGGACTTCAGGCTTGGGAAGTCCCAAAGGCTCCCAAGGGATTGCTTAGGAGCAAATCCTGTGAAAGGTCCTCATTGCCCTGGAGGCTGGAGGGAGGCTGAGGTTAGGGGGTCTGCCCAAGGTCACCACCACCGACAGCTACAACCTGGCTTATGGGCCAGAATCCGGCTTGTGGTAAAGAATTAGTCAGGGGTGACAACACTCAAAACCTCAGTGTCTGGAGAAAAATGGCATTCATTATGTTGTAGGGCTCTCAATCTGATTTAGCTGTTGATCTAAAAATTAAGAGCAAGAAAGAGACAGAGAGAGAAACAGAAAGACAGAGTAAGAGATGGGGAGTTATTCTACTAAAAAAGTACAAAACTCTGAGAGCAGGGATGCGAGGAGAAAAGCTCCCCAGAGCATTTATGGCTGTTAAGAGAACATTGATGAAGCCATCCCTGACTGCACAAAGGGCAGTCCAGTGTGTAGGAGAGGACAATGGACTGGCATCAGCAGCCTGGATGCCTGTCCCTGCTCTGCCACTTGTTAGCTCTGTGACTATAGGCCAGTCACTAGCTCTCTCTGAACCTTGGTGGCCTTAACTTGAATATGGGGACAATAAACATTGTCACCTCATAGGACTGTTGTAAGGGTCAAATTAGCTAATGGTGGTGAAAATGCTTTGAAAAGCATCGAGGGTTGAGAGAAGAGTACAGTGTGGGACAATGTGAGAAGCACAGAGATCCTCAAATGCACTCTACACTCTATGAAACTGCCCCCTACACCGCCCCATATCTTATTCCTCCTTTGCCTAGTGAAATCTCTTTCAGGCATCAGAATAAAAGTTAGGTCCTTAGGGAAACCTTTTCTGACCCCCCACCCCCCTGGCTAGACCAAGCCCCTGTTTGGCTCCCTCTACTTCTCCTGCAGAGTGCTTGCCTCTATTGTGTGATTGTATCCCTCCCTACAGTTTGAACTATATGGCCAGGGGCTCCTCCTTCTATGCTGTTGAATGCCCAGCCTGGAACCAGGGGTCTGGCAAAGTGGATTGCTGAATGGATGAATGAATGAATGAATGGCCCACTATATTCAGCTCAACTTCCCTGAATTGCATTTTCTTTGTTTGCTAAGTGAGAATGATAATGTCGCGGTTGATGGTTCTAGTAGTTATAAAGACAGCTCATTTGTAGCCTTTTGTGTAGATAATCTCATGTAGTCCTTGCAACAGTTCTGTTATTATCCTTTGCAAATTGGAGAACTGTTGCTTAATGTAGTCACGTAAATCTGCTCTAGGTCACATAGCCTATAAGGAGTGGATCCAGTAAGTGAACCCAGATCAACCTTACACTAGAAGCATGGCCTCACTATACCATCGCATTGCCAGTTGTGGCACAATAATGTATTCAGAACACTTTCTAGAGTCTTACAGAAAGTGGCAGAAGAAATTGCAGAGTGGAGTAGAGGTGGTGGTGGTGGTGATGATGGCGATGGTGATGGCGGAAGTGATGGTGGTGGAGGTGATGGCGGAGGTGATGGTGAAGGTGGTGGTGGTGGAGGTGATGGTGGTGGAAGTGATGGTGGAGGTGATGGTGGTGGAGGTGATGGTGGAGGTGATGGTGGTGGAGGTGATGGTGGTGGAGGTGATGGTGGAGGTGATGGTGGTGGAGGTGATGGTGGTGGAGGTGATGGTGGAGGTGATGGTGGTGGAGATGATGGTGGAGGTGACGGTGGTGGAGGTGATGGTGGTGGAAGTGACAGTGGTGGTGATGGTGGTGGAGGTGATGGTGGAGGTGATGGTGGTGGAAGTGATGGTGGTGGAGGTGATGGTGGAGATGATGATGGTGGAGGTGATGGTGGTGGTGGTGAAGGTGATGGAGGTGAAAGTAGAGATGGTGATGCAAGAGGAGGTAGTAGAGTTTGTTATGTTGGTAAAGAGGTTCTTGTTCACTCTCTGAGTCATCTCTGTGCCTTGGGGCCCTTGTTCAGGGAGCCGAAGTTACCCGAGAGAGAAGGCAGGAGGAAGGGGAAGGTTAGTGAAAAGAAAGGAGAGCGGGTAGGAGAATGAATTTCGAGCCACACTGCATATATCTTGGGTAGGATAGGGGTGGTATTCGGCACTGGCGATCACCCTGGACTGGGGAACGCATGCTAATCTGAGGGTTCAGGCTCCACCATGGCTCTCATCTATCACTGGCCTGTTTCTCGTGAAAGTCCATCCTGGACAAACAGAGCAAGCCGGGGCGGTGGAGGGCTACAGTAGGCCAGCCCCGTCTCTGAGCCCAGCTAATGGTATTGTCATCACTTAAGTTCTCCTGCTGTGCTAGCTGTGCTCCCTCAAGGAGCACAGGCCGAGATAGAATTGTTATGCTAGGATTTTATTAGTGGAAATGCCTGTGAGAGAAAATGGGGAGGGGGCCAGAGAAGTCTGAAGAGCCGTCAGACCACAGTGGAAGTCAGACTCCAAAGGAGAGAAGAAAGGGGAGCTGTATGAAAACTTCTAGACTGTCACACAGTCTCAGGAAGGCTTAGCAAGTCCGTGAAGGAGTCCTCAACCAAGAGTCCAGCACCAGAGGAGGCCCTTGTTTTTAGAAACAGGCCTAACGTAGCATCCCCGACCATTCAGTCATTGGCCCGGAACAGCCCATGGCCTTCACGCCAACACGGTGATGGATTTCAGAGAACAGAGTCAGGGACATGGGTCAAGGACGTCCTTGCAGCAGCGGCCTGTGAGATGCATTCTCATGGCTGCCACATGCTCCCTTGTTGCTCAGCTCTCTCCTCCAGCTTTCAGGTGGCTCTGGCCTAGCAAAGCCTCGATGTTCACTTTCTGGGCTGACTGAGAACTTCAGCTTTTAGCCTGGTGTCTGGCCCACTGCTTACAGAGGCTGTGCTTGATTCCTTGCAAAACCACCTCAAGTGAGTGACTCATTTCGGGGTTTACTTTCTGTTTCAGCACAGAACGGAGCAGCCTTTTGCAAGGTGCGAACTAGCCGAGCTCCACAGAAACATCTCTTTTTAATGCACTATTAGAGATCCTCTTTTAAAAGAATCCTCTAGCAAAGAGACGTTCCAGTTTCTTACAAAGGCAAAGAAATACCACTACCTTCACTTAGATGTCAGTCCCAAAGTCCAAATTCTTTCTGCCTTGTTACTGGCATGATGAGCACCTCAAATACTTTTTCTCTAATCTGATGCCTTTTCACATCTTTAGACTCGCTCAGTTACCTGCCTCTTTTGGACCATCTCCAGCGATGGAGGGGGAGCGGGGAGGAAGACAGGGAGGGAAGAGGGGAGAGAGAGAGAGCGCGCACTTATGAGAAAGTGTGCCTGTATGAGAGGTGAGTCTCATGTGAACTGGTAAGAGCATGTCTTAGTGTGAAAAAGAACATGGCGTCAGAGAGCAGTGGGAAAGAGAAGAGAAAAATGTGTGTTTATTTGTGGTAGGAGAGCAGATGGGAAGAACAATCAAGTTGTTCCTCATACTCCAACAGAAGGAAGCTACAGTCTCAGGAGAAGACAAAGAAAGAAATGCAGGAAAATACAGGAGGGATCTAGCTCAGGCTAGGACTGAGCTTCTGGGTTTCCTTTGTGAAGGAAGCTGGTTAGGTGAGCGTATTTGTGCTTAGCATGTGCCCATTGAAAGCTTAGGCCCAATAGCAGGCACCTGTACTTACCAGAAGCAGCTCCCAAACATGCTTTGCAGAAGACCCTTTTGGAACCAGTAATTGTAGTGATTCACTTAAATCTTTTATAAGCCCTCCAGGCTGGTCACCCTGGACGACTCCATCCTGTCTTCTCATTTCTCATCTTTGTAATTTTCCTCACACTACTATAACTTGGCATGTCCTTCCCCAGCCCTCTCCATCCTATCCTTACTTCCATGTGGCAAATCAAATGCCACCTCTTCCATGAAGTCCTCATAAATTCCCCCGAGGATAATGAATCACTCCCTTTTCTAGTCTCCTGGAGCAATTTGCTTTTATCTAATTTAACTTTTCATTGATTTGCTGTATGTATTCACTTTTTCTGATTATCCAAGCATGCTTATGGAGACAATTCAGGCAAAAACAGAAAAGCATCAACAAAGAAGCCAAGGCAGAAAGCCACCCATAATTCCCTCTCCCAGAAACAGCTGCTGTTAAGATCTTGCCTTACTTCTTTCCAGTGGTGTATCCGTACATAGTTTCCTTGCTGTATTTGTATCCTGGAAAAAATATTGTTTTTATTTACCATTTGTTTGGTTACCCTAAAGCAGAGCCTAAGACAACATTTGAATGAAGGTAGTTTATTTGGGAAGTGTGATGGCTGATTTTAAGTGTCAACTTGACTGGGCTAGAGTGCCCAGATATTTGCTCAAACATTCTTCTGAATGTTTCTGTTAAAGCGCTTTTTGGATGAGATTAACATTTAAACCAGTGGACTTTAAGTAAAAAAGAATAATGTAGGTGGGCCTCATCCAACTGGTTGAAGGCCTGAATAGAACAAAGACTGACCTCCACTGAGCAAGAAGCCATGCTGCCAACAGACAGCCTTTTGACTTGAACTGCAACATCAGCTCTTCCCTGGGTCTGCAGACTGACAGCCCGCTCTGAAGATTTTAGACTTGCCAACCTCCAAAATAGCAAGAGCCAATTCCTTAAAATAAATCTCTCTATATTTTTATGTAAAAATCCCATTGGTTTTGTTTCTCTGGAGATCCCCAACTAAGACAGGAGGCAATCCCAGAAAGCAGATGTGAGGGGGCAGGGAGCATGAGACAGGAAAGGAAGGATGGTCGATATCAGAAAGTATTACGAGAGACTTGCTGTGGGCAATGACACCAAGGCCTTCTGGGAAGTGCCTAGAAAGCTTCCCATAGTTGCCTGCCCACCTGAAGGGTGGGAGGTTGGAGTATTTATCCATCGGTTCCTGGACCCATCAGCTAAGGGTTGCTCCTGGAGTCATTAACAGCCCTGTACTTCTGGATTGTGTTTCTTGCTTGGCTGAGAGAATGCCCACTGCTTTGAGAAAGGCTCTGGAGCTAAAATTGG
>NW_011889310.1:649373-651818 GCF_000151845.1 Pteropus vampyrus
GAAGAACAATCAAGTTGTTCCTCATACTCCAACAGAAGGAAGCTACAGTCTCAGGAGAAGACAAAGAAAGAAATGCAGGAAAATACAGGAGGGATCTAGCTCAGGCTAGGACTGAGCTTCTGGGTTTCCTTTGTGAAGGAAGCTGGTTAGGTGAGCGTATTTGTGCTTAGCATGTGCCCATTGAAAGCTTAGGCCCAATAGCAGGCACCTGTACTTACCAGAAGCAGCTCCCATACATGCTTTGCAGAAGACCCTTTTGGAACCAGTAATTGTAGTGATTCACTTAAATCTTTTATAAGCCCTCCAGGCTGGTCACCCTGGACGACTCCATCCTGTCTTCTCATTTCTCATCTTTGTAATTTTCCTCACACTACTATAACTTGGCATGTCCTTCCCCAGCCCTCTCCATCCTATCCTTACTTCCATGTGGCAAATCAAATGCCACCTCTTCCATGAAGTCCTCATAAATTCCCCCGAGGATAATGAATCACTCCCTTTTCTAGTCTCCTGGAGCAATTTGCTTTTATCTAATTTAACTTTTCATTGATTTGCTGTATGTATTCACTTTTTCTGATTATCCAAGCATGCTTATGGAGACAATTCAGGCAAAAACAGAAAAGCATCAACAAAGAAGCCAAGGCAGAAAGCCACCCATAATTCCCTCTCCCAGAAACAGCTGCTGTTAAGATCTTGCCTTACTTCTTTCCAGTGGTGTATCCGTACATAGTTTCCTTGCTGTATTTGTATCCTGGAAAAAATATTGTTTTTATTTACCATTTGTTTGGTTACCCTAAAGCAGAGCCTAAGACAACATTTGAATGAAGGTAGTTTATTTGGGAAGTGTGATGGCTGATTTTAAGTGTCAACTTGACTGGGCTAGAGTGCCCAGATATTTGCTCAAACATTCTTCTGAATGTTTCTGTTAAAGCGCTTTTTGGATGAGATTAACATTTAAACCAGTGGACTTTAAGTAAAAAAGAATAATGTAGGTGGGCCTCATCCAACTGGTTGAAGGCCTGAATAGAACAAAGACTGACCTCCACTGAGCAAGAAGCCATGCTGCCAACAGACAGCCTTTTGACTTGAACTGCAACATCAGCTCTTCCCTGGGTCTGCAGACTGACAGCCCGCTCTGAAGATTTTAGACTTGCCAACCTCCAAAATAGCAAGAGCCAATTCCTTAAAATAAATCTCTCTATATTTTTATGTAAAAATCCCATTGGTTTTGTTACTCTGGAGATCCCCAACTAAGACAGGAGGCAATCCCAGAAAGCAGATGTGAGGGGGCAGGGAGCATGAGACAGGAAAGGAAGGATGGTCGATATCAGAAAGTATTACGAGAGACTTGCTGTGGGCAATGACACCAAGGCCTTCTGGGAAGTGCCTAGAAAGCTTCCCATAGTTGCCTGCCCACCTGAAGGGTGGGAGGTTGGAGTATTTATCCATCGGTTCCTGGACCCATCAGCTAAGGGTTGCTCCTGGAGTCATTAACAGCCCTGTACTTCTGGATTGTGTTTCTTGCTTGGCTGAGAGAATGCCCACTGCTTTGAGAAAGGCTCTGGAGCTAAAATTGGAAAGACATGACGCCCAAGCTCCAGGGAAGATGCTGTCAGAACTCCCACGGAAGTGTCCACTGCATTGCAGCTGAAACCAGAGGGGACATGATGTGGGCCATCAGATGTGTCTACCATTGTATCATACGCATTGCCCTACATCATTAAAAATGCTTATAAATCACGACTTTTCATGGGTACACAAAGCTCCATTGTATGGATATGTCACTTAGATTGTCTCTAATATTTTTTATCTTAGAAACAATGCTTTGATGAACACTTCTTATATTGATATGCTAAGGCCGCCATGACAAAGTACCATAGGCTCTTCATTTTAAACACCAGAAATATATTGTCTCACAGTTCTAGAGGCCAAAAGTGCAAGATAAAGGTATTGATTTTTCTTGAGGCCTCCCTCTTTGGCTTGCAGATAGCCACCTTTTCCCTGTGTCCTCACGTGGTCTTTTTTCTGTGTGCACGCCTCTGGTATTAGTCCCTCTTCTCTGTCATAAGGATACCGGCCATATTGAATTAAGGCCTACCCTAACTTAATCACCATGGCAAGGACCTAATCTCCAAATACATTCACATTCTGAGGTACTAGGGGTTAGGATTTCAACACACAAATCTGAAGGGAGAACACGATTCATTCCACTGAATTAAACCACTGAACACACAGTGTTTTATATTACATTATTTCCTATCAGACTTGAACCAGAGCCAGTTGGTTCTGAGTCTGTTTCTCCCACTGGATTGCAATCCACCTGGGAACAGGAAAGGGTGTGATTTAACCCAGTCTCCTCAGGCCCCAGCAATGAGCTAGTGTTATCTTTATGGACGTTAGCAAAATTACCACTGACAGCCACTGATAGTGACTGAGCAATGGCCACAC
>NW_011889310.1:652818-681515 GCF_000151845.1 Pteropus vampyrus
GAGTAAATTCTATTGTTTTATCTTCAAGTTCTCTGATAATCCCCTGTCATCTCCAATCTACTATTGAATCCACCCAGAGAGATGTTCATTTCAGTTATTGCATTTTTCAGATCTAAATTTTCCTTTACTGTTTTATATCTTTTATGTCTTTGCTAAGATTTTTATATTTTTATTTCAGGCATGTTTGCAATTGATCGCTGATACATTTTTTTTTATGACAGCTGCTTTAAAAGTCTTGTCGGATAATTCCAACATCTGATTTGTCTCAATGTTTGTGTCTATTGATTGTCTTTTCTCAGTCAAGTTGTGATTTTCCTAGTTCTTAGTATAACAAGTGATTTTGATTATATCTTGGACATTTTAGGTATCATGTTATGAGGCTCTGGATTCCATATAAGTCTTCTGCTATAGCCTTTTAATTGTCAGGTGGGATTGGAAGTCTAGGTTCTCCACTCAATTTCTTTTGACACCTTGGGATGAGAGAAAGAAAGGGACACGTTACTACTGAATGGAAATGGGAGTTCAGGTTCTCCATTAGGCCTCCAAGACACCTCCCTGGCTGAGAAGGGGAGGGATACTTCCTCCTGCTCCCCTGCTGGCCTCCATGACATGATGAGTAGAGGTCTCTTTTAGTGCTGTGGGGAATGAAGAATCTAGCTCCCTACCCAAAGGAGAGGTCAGATGACTGTGAGGGTGGAAGTATAAGCGTTCCACTTAGCCTTTGCTGATTGGGAGCGGGTGAGGGTCGCAGGTTTTCCTGTACTGTTTGGTTAGAATAGAGCAGTTATTTTCTGTTGGAACTTTTAAAAAAATCTGTTCCCATTGAGATATCTTCCTTGCTGGCTTCTTCAGCTCTATGTCTGGGATATATGAGGCAAAAAGAAAACCCGGGGAACTCTCTATCATGTTGTTCCCTAGGTCCCCCAGTCCCTGGCTGATTTACTTACTGTTTCCTCCTTTCAGAGTTTTTTTTTTTAATACTTGTTTTATATATGATGTCTAGGGGAGTTTATTGTGGTTAGTGACAGGAATAAGGAGAAGTCTGTCTACTCCGTCTCGTCCCAGCTGGCATTTATCTCTTTTAAACCTCACAGCAACCTTATAAAGCAGGCACTAGTGTTATCTCCATCCTACAGATGAGACAACTGAGGCCCAAGGAGGTCACACAATCACCAAGTGCTAGAGCCAGGCTAAAACCTCGGACTTCTAACTCCTGGTGCAGAGTGGATTCTATGGCACGAGACACATCTTTGTATGTTCTACATTTTTTAAGAGAAAAAAAATTATTACAATAAAAAATGCACTTATAAAATGTCCACAGAAGGCATGTAATTCTTCACTGCTATGTAAATTTATTTGGAATATTTTATTCACCTTCTATAGTTATGATGATGCCACCTAAAACATGCTGTAAATGATGAGTTGCAATCTATACCAAATGTGTCACTGATTTTCAACAATCATTGGTTTAATAATGATTATGTTAAAGGACTATAAATCACAACTATATTCTGGATGTTTATTTACTGCCATGTAGTGTAGTGGAATTTAAAGTATAGTTGCACATGGATGGTACAGAAATACATTCAGTACTAAATTATTTTATACCTTCATGACAGATTAACATTCTTCCTGATTAAAAATAACAGCTTCAGTCTATTGCCATGCCACCCTGAACAAGCCCGATTCCATCTGATCTTAGAAGCTAAGCAGGGTCGGGCCTGGTTAGTACTTGGATGGGAGACCATCTAGGAAGACCAGGTGCTCTAGGCGTAAAAAAATGAAAAAAATAAGGGATTGTAAGCTGACAAGGTCCTTGCAATCCGTGAGGTCAACCAAGGGTTGCCTCATCTAATAAACAAACAAACCAACAAGGAAATAAATAAATATAACAGCTTCGGCTATGGTCTGTAATGCCACTCCAAGATTCTCCAAGCAGTAATTTGTGTGTATGTGTGTCTACATGTGCACCCATGTAACAACTTAAAGTATATATTTAGTAAACAAGTGCAACATTTTTCATGTTTAAATATTATACTTGGATTATTTGTAAAACCAATAAAACCTCACACAAATACTGTTAATTTCAGAGAAAAAATCCATCAACTCATAATTATTCTAATATGCTTTAGTTGAACACACATGAAATTTCTGAAAGATGCATATATTATCTAAGATAATAAGGTATAAAATGAGTGTTTCATATTTTATACTATGAAATGTGCATTTCTGATATTTGTTTAATGCCGTATAAAGTTTAACTCAAGAAATTCTAAATCCTGGATCCCCACAGTTCATTTAGAAAACACCTCCCAGTTCTGGCTCTCGCAGCAGGTTTAACAGATTAAACGTGATGAAGTGTTCTAGCTCCCTCTATTTCAAGTATCAAAGGAAAATGAGGCTCAAACATCTCTGTAGGTTGTAGCCGAAAATGCAAAGCTTTAGAAAACAGTCAAATGTGTTTTGAAATAAGATATAAATTGAAAAAAAAGATTCCTAAGTGTCTGTGTTAGGCTGGTGAATACTAGGACTTTAAAACAATTTTATTAAATCTGAATATTTGTTCAAAGATGATAAAGAACACAATTTGCCTATAAATATATGGTTTTGGAGAGGACTCAGTCTTGATGTTTAAAACTTTTTCAACATCGTTGACTTTGGTTTTGTTTGCTTTTGAATGATATTAATTTAAAATTCAACTGAACATAAATATTTGTCCTCATTTTATAATGAAATGACTTACTTTTGAAATAGAGTTTTTTTTAAAGCACTAGAAAGAGACTTTACTAAAGCTGTTTAAATGTGTCTTTTAATGTCATCAGAAATCCTGCAGTACAGAAAGTATCTTGTACCCTCAAGGTTTCAGAGTGAGCTGTTCTTCTGAAATTGCAATGCCATTTAAAACACCAAAAAGTCAAATAGGAGACTACTGAAATAAAGCACTGTGTCTAAAAGTTATAAGCATGATCCCACAGTCTGAGTTAGCAACTTACCACCTCTTCTTAGGCACGCTAAGTTTTCAGCTTAGAAAATAATCTAAGTTGGTCCTTAACATATTTATTAAGTATTATGAATATATTAAGATCTTTCGCTCTCCCTCAAAGCAAAAAAAAAAAATGATGTCTCACTAAAGAGTAATAAGTATATCTTGCTTTTAGACATTAGACTTTCTGGAATTGGCCCAACTGTATAAAACTTTTAAGAATTAGATGAAAGTGTGGAAACAACACTCTATGAAAACAGTGTGACATAATTAAACATCACTATGTTGAACCTTTTTCGAAAGTTAACTCATAATAGAAATTATGAGACTTCTATAACATTAATTTTAAAAACACACTAGAAAAAGTGCTATTTTTTAAAAAGTAGAATTTTTTCCCTACTATATATCAACATGGAATAATTTCAGTTCTCCTGTACTAAAAGCTGGACTTTTAAAAAAACCCTAATATTGTAATACTGAATATAATGATATTAATCAGCAGCGGCTTCAGATTCAGCTGGACGCCTGATTAGTCTTGGGATTCCTCTTTCTCCTGCAGGACATTTTGGTTTTCCAAACTTATGTGCATGCTGCTTGAAGAGTACTTCTACATAAAGAAAGGCTGCAGTCAGCTCATCCCCATTGTCTATCTCGATTTCTCATCCATTTATACTTGTCTTTCTACAATTTCTAGCAGAGGGCTCTTAGAGCTAGAATACAGCATCCATTCTCTTATACTGTGTGCATATCTGGGCATTGAATAAATCAAAACTATGGACTCTAAATAGTCTCCTTAATGGGAATATTTATATAGAAAGAAATAGTAACGTGCTGAATCCTTGGGAATATTCTTCGGCACATCGTTTAGTTCTGTATTTGTTGTGTTGGTCGAAATCATGATTTCATTTTTGATATCTATTTCCAATTGCACATAGTTGAGCTCTTATTCAATTTTCCCAAAGCCTACAAAGCCTGTAAAGCTTATCGAGAAATAGGAAATGCTACTCCTTGCAGTGTTTGATGTTTAGTATCTACACCCTCATAAGTTTGTTCATCATTAATTTTAATTTTTTGCAATTCTTCCTCAACTGCAGTCAGTGGCACAGATGATTGTGACAGCAATTTTTTTTTTATATCCGTGCAATGATACATTGTCCTTTACTCTCTTCCAAATATGTCAGCTTTCATGTGGCCAGCTCCAAACTCCCTTTTCAGAATCGCCCTTTTTGCTGCATAGAACATTTTTTGACAAACATGAGACCATGCAATAAATATCCATTCGTATTCCTGGGCATTCTGAGAATCTAATCTGAATAATATGCAACACGGTCATTTGTCCTCCAACAAGGAAAACAAAGGAATCATAACCCCTATGCCAGGAATCTGAAGGCTGCCTGCATGATCCAATCACAAGTTTCTCATTTTCAATAGATATTTTCAGAGGTCTGTATCTTCCATTTCTTACCCAGATAAAGGTATGTTTAATATCTTCACTTGCTGATAAGAAAAAGGGAAAGTTGGGCTAATGTCGGGAGAGGTGGAAGGCACTCCCCCTTCACCCAGGCCACCTCTGAAGGAAACTAATTTCCCTCACGCCTGTGAATTTTGGGTCATCTGCAACTGTGGTAGCAGCCTGGCCCAGGGCTAGAGGGACGCAGTCCAGGAGTTCCTGGGGACACGGGAGAGCATGGAGAGGGAGAGGTGCAGAGGCTCCGCTGGCCACATGAGACCAGACTCCCCACGCTCCTGGCCCATCACCTGCCGGCCGTCGGGCTTACCGGGCACTGTGGTGGTTATCTTGGTTGCTGGTTTGGGGGACTGTTCCATATTTTCTTGATAGGCGGCTAAAGTCTGGCAGAATATAGCAGGAGGACTTCAGCTTGTTACCAGGCTGCTGAGAGGAGAGGTGGTAAAGAACTGGTGGGCCTTGCTGTCAGAGAATGGGCCCAGGGCAGGCTGCGGGTGTGGAGTTTTAAATCAAGGGAGATTTTTCCCAGGCACAGTGGTTTCTGGTGCCAATTTGGAGTAGGCAATGACTCTGCTTTCCCATGCCCTCTGAGGGGAGGAAATGGAGACCTCTCTCATGCTTGCCTTTGTGGACAGTGTGGCTCCTATCTGCATTTCTCAGCAGAGGGTTCTGGATCACAAGCTGGAAGGACAGGGATGGGTAAGCCATCAGAGCATCAAGTTGAGAGTCAAGCCAAAGCCCTTACAGGATTTGCCAAGGACCTGATGTGTGGCACCATTCCTGGGCCCTTCTCTTGCTCCTTGGGCACTGGTGGGCATGGTAGGAAGTACTCAGGGCTCACCCATAACACTCACTGCCACTTTGAGTTCTTGGAAGCACTTGCCCATGTCTTATCTCATTAGAAACTCAACTTCTGTTAGTTACCCTTATTAGCCACAATTTACAGGTGAGGACACTGAGGTCCAGAAAGGTGAAGTGACTTGCTAAAAGTTTACAGCTCCTAAATGCTTGTGTACTTGGTTCCCCATGATTGAGAAGTCGTGTTGAGTGGGGGAGGATACTCTACCTGATCCAGCTGAGTCACCAGCATCTCGTTCAGTGCCTGGCACAGAAGCTAGGGAGAATTTTCTTTCTGTTTTCTTTCTACCCTGGCTCAATTTTGGATGAGGTTCAGTTGGGGGCTGGCACCACTAAGCAGTCCCAAATCCCACTCATATGCAGAAAGTCAGGCCTGGGGTGTGGGTAGAAGGAAAGTATTAGAGAGTAGCCCACTATAACCAGCCCATCTAACCTTGGAGCTTGTTGATACCTGGCTTTCCATTGCAGAGGGACCAGGGGATGGATGGCCCAAGGTTTGGTATAAGCTAAAAGGGGCACAATGGCACAGCAGTGGGGTCCATGGGCAATGAGAGGGGGCTCTTTTGTTACCTTCTCTCTAGTGTTTAGGAAATGTTTTCTGTGGATGGGTCCATATCAGCACCCCCTTTTATACCCCGCCCGATGCCCTTTGAGCAGGACCAAGCTGGTGACTTCATGCTAATTACAAGGCTTCGATTACAGGGCTGAGCAGACATATCTCACGGTACATCTTTTTGGACCAAGCCGAGCTTATATATGTGCTGCTAAATAGAAATATTGCTCTCGGATAAGATTCATAATAAACTGCTGCTTGGTCTGATTTGGAGCTGCTCAGGAGACTGGAGGAAATGGATTCATGTGGCTCCTCCACAGTGAGGCTCTTGGTAACATCTAATAAACCCAGAAATTTATGAGGGACACACACACACACACACACACACACACGAAACAATTTTCTGATGCTATTTTTCTCTGTGGCCAGGCAGGAGGGGAGCTGTTTTGCAGCATTGTAGAATGGCTTTATAGCAAAGGGGCTCATGGTGGCTTTGGTATGGTGAGTGCTGCGGTGCTGAGAGAAGGGGCCGCCTTCGTTGAGTGGTCACTGAGGCTTGTCTTAAGTGCTATAGACCCTTGCAGGCTTTCTCTTGCCAACCAAAACCTGCTAACCTGGCCTGAAGCCCCATGGAGGACAAAGCCTTTGTTCTCTTCTTGTATTCCAGCTTCCAGGGCCAGGATTCTAGAAACAGGGCCCGGGGGATGCTGTGCTTGGGGGGCTGGCCAGGCTGGCAGGGCATCATGGGTGACAGACTATCCTCGTAGCCTGCTTATCTTGATGTTCTGAGCTTGCCACCTGACAGGTTGGGGTAAACTGACCTGACCTACAGACTTTTGGGTTCATAGAGCCCCTGATCCCGGGAGCCTGTGTGATGAGAAGGCTGGGGTCGAGGGCAGGGGCAGGGAGCTGGCTCTGTGATGACAGCAGGACCCTAGTGACCCATGTCTACTGTTTGTCTTTCCAATGAAGGCTCACAATATCCAGGGAGGGGCCTCCCCTGAGACACCATATGTGACCCAAATTCAGAACTGTTACTTTCTGAAACCTGAGACAGTTTTAGGTTTGGTGGCAAGGCGTCCTTAGAAGAAAGTCTTCTACTTATGAATCAAATCAACTTTATGTTTCTTAATTCTCCTCAGAGAACAATGAGGATTTCCACCTACATATACCTGTAGAGGCTGGAGAGTTTACAATTCTTGATTGGACTTTGAATACATAACCCCTTGGCCTGTCATGTTCTGTTAATGCTCAGTTAAGTCATCATTCTCTGAGCACACACCACATGCCAGAGGCTGCATGTAAATACAGGCTCTCCTTGAACCTTTACAACGAACCTACCACAGTGTATTAGTTTCCTATAACACATTACCACAAACTGGGCAGCTTTAAACAACTATATTCTTTCACAGTCTGGAAGCCAGAAGTCCAAAATCAGTATCACTGGGCTAAATCAAGGTGTTGGCAGGGTTACGCTCCCTCTAGAAGCTCCAGAAGAGAACCGTCCCTTGCCTTTTCTAGCTTCTGGTGGCTCCAAGCATTCCCTGGCTTGTGACCACATCAACTCTATTTCTGCCTCCACGAACACATCACCTTATCTTCTGTGTGTGTCAAATCTCCCTTGTGATTACATTTCTGGCCCATCCGGATAATCCAAGATCATCTCTCCATCTCAAGATCCTAAAATTAATTGCACTTTTGGGCTATATAAAAGAACGTTCACAGGTTCTGAGGAATTGGGCCAGATAACTTTGGGCAGCATTTTCCCACCTGCCACACAGGGCCTATTATTGCCTGTTCTCTAGGGGAATGAGGTGGGAAATGGCTTCCAGGCAGAGGCATGATGGAGCTGTGAGCACTTGGGCATTGCTGGGGTGGAGGGGTTCAGGTGGGGACAGAAGTGCAGGGAGAGGGTACCCTGCTCGGGAATGAGGATCCATGTCAGATTCCTCCCTGTGCCTCTCACCAAAGAGCCCTGCCCAGGGCGTGACCCAGAACCAGAGCTCAGACAGCCTTGGAGGGAGGCATGGAATGGAACATAGATTGGTGGATAAATGAAAGGATTGAGGGATATGTGGATAAATGAAAGACCAATGGGACCCACCAACATGCCTTGAGCCCCTCATCCTGTCTTTCTGCATTTTCCCATAATCAAGATCCTTGCATTTCTCCCTGGATCATGTTCTCTCCCCAAGCCAAGGTCACTCCTTCGTTGCATTCAATGTTTCTCATTTGCTCTGCTTGTTGGTTCTGATTCAGAGCTGAAATGCCTTTGGAAGTACAATCAGCGGTCTCTTCAGCTCCGCTCACCAGCCCCATGAGAATGGAACTCAGATGCCAACTGGGTAGCTGTCCTCCTCTCTCCATGCAGCCCCCCGACCAGCTTCATGGTCACTCCTGTCCCCTCCCCAGCAAGGCTTCTGTGCTTCTTCTGCAGAGAACTAGAGACCTGGTCAGGAGGCCTCGCTGAGTCACTCTTGAAATTCCTTCCAGCATGGCTGCTATCATGGCTGGAGCTGAATTCAGACTTTTCTTCCCCCGGAGGTCATGTCCCAGTCTCCACGGAGCCCTTACCGCCTCTATTGAAATCCAAGCTCAAAGTCAACACTGTTATTGGGAGAAAGTCATTCTCTCTTTCTCAGATGTTCCATTCTATTTAGACTTCTCCTCAACTTGGTCAGTTGAGCAGTGGTAATTGGTCACTCCTGGTAGCAGAATTCAGTTCTGAAGTGATTTCTGGGTTTCGAGAGCCTCAAACTCCTAACAGCTGCATCCTTCAGCTTCACGTAAGTAACCTCTGCTGATCAGTTTCACCCCTTGTGTCTGAGCCTGAGACCCTGTGTGACTTTGGAAGGCAGAGCACGTTTCTGGAGCAGCCCCTCTATGAGTCTGTGCCTTATTTTTAAGCCGCGTCCACAGAGAGTAGCAATCTTGGGTGGTAGATGTAGTAGAAAGAACATGGGCTCTAGAGTCACACAGATAGGCGCCTGGCTTTCAACTGCCTCATGCTAGCTATGTGACTTGGGCAAGCCACGTTATCTCTCTGAGCCCCTATATTCCTCATCTGAAAATGGGGTGTAATGGTCCCTACCTTATAGGATTATTGTGAGAACTATATGAGTTAATGACTGTCATAGAATGCATGGCCCTCCTCTGTGGGAAGTGATGTGGACATGGCTAGAACTTGAACTCCAGTTCTTCTAAATGAGGGGGCAGTGAGGGTGAACCCTCATTTAGGGTCTCAGGCTCTCCAAGTTTTTCCTTCTAGTACCCTCTCCCTTTTACTCCATAATCTGGTAGGCACTTTCCCATGTCCCAGTCTCCCACCCTTGGTAATACATGTCAGATTCATCCATTCCTTTTGATGCAACTTGTTACTGCAGACTGTCAGTGTTTCAGCCATGTGATGTGCTATTGCTTGGCTTTAAAATGTGTCAGCTTAGGTCCCGGACCTATGATGTGAAGGGCCAACTGACATTCAGAACTTTAGGGTTTTCAAAACTTTCTCTGCAAGTCACTGCCCCTATCAAACCCAGGCACGCACGTGCGCACACACGCACACACAGACGAAGCCTCTTCAAATGCTATAAAGAAAGTTCTGAGGCCTTCAGAGTGTTTGGACTTAGATTCTGTGACAGGTGCAGCTGGGTTCCAGCTGAGTTCCAGCTGAAGGGTACATTCCACTAGGTGAGGGCTAATGTGGACCACAGGGGGCTTTCGTCCTAATATACCAGGACATGGCTAAGTGTTGGTTATAAACAGGGAGTTATGGGTGTTTTCCACTGACTTTTGACAGCTAAGAACAGGTGAATCCTGTGAAAACATTTGAGTCAACATAAGAAGGCTGTAGAAATAACCTAGAAAGGCCCAAATGGTGACATGGCAAGCTGCAAAATGTCCCCCAAAAGATATCCAAGTCATGTTGTGATGCTATGAGTGTTACCTTATATGGTAAAAAAAAAAAAAAAAGGACTTTGTAGATAATAATGAGAATCATGAGATGAGAGATTACTCTGAATTATCCCAATGGTCCCTAAATACAGTCACAAATGTCCTTAGAAGAGGGAGGTAGAGGAAGATTTGCCACAGACACACGGAAGAGAAGGCAAAGTGAAGATAGTGGTAGGGATTAGAGTAATTAGGCCACAATCCAAGGACACCAGCAACCACCAGAAGCTGGAAGAGGCAAGGCACAGAATCTCCCCTAGAGCATCTGGAGGGAGTGTGACCTTGCTGACATGTGACCTTAATTTCAGCCCAGTGATACTGATTTTGGACTTCTAGTCTCTAGAACTGTGAGACAATGCATGTCTGTTGTTTTAAGCCCTCCAGTTAATGAGACTTTGTTATAGTAGCCACAGAAAACTAACACAGGGGGCTGATGTGAGTGTCCTTCTCTGGCAAAAGGAGGGAAGATCATGAGCCGGCCATGCTGAAAGGGTCTGGAACAATCATCTTGAGCTGTGTGATGATGGGAAACTGAGGCCCAGAGAAGAGAAGGGCCTCAGAAAGGGTCTACAGTGAGGTGGTGGCCAGCTGAGACCAACTTCGGTCTCTTGCTTCCTGGATGAATGGGGGTGTAAGCTGCCCGCTGCTTCTTCCCAAGAGATTTGGCTTTCCACCTTCTCTGCATCTTATCCTTTCCTCTTTCCAGGAATCTCGTTCTGCCTGTGGCTTCGCCACTATCAGTCTCTTTGCAGCCTTGGTCCTCCTGGGTCTCAGAGCCCCAAGCTCCTCTATGAGCCTGGTCCAGGCTCCAGCTTCTTGTAGGCAAGCCCTCTCCATCACTCAGTCTTGAGACTCTGCCTGACTCCAGGCTGCCCAGCTCCCCTGCTCAGGACTCCCTGCCCCCAGACAATTTGTCTTCCAGTGGCTGTTGCTTTCTCACAGGCAAACTCTCACTTGCCATAGAAACACAGTTAAATAACATAATCATTAACACCAAATATACAAAAGATGGCTCCTGTCTGTAGCTTCAAGGGGTGTGTGCTCCCTTTCCAGCCAGTGCTGGGGCCAGCCCCCTGCCCCATTTTGTTAGCTGTAGTCTTTCTAGTAGTGCCTAGCCCAAATACCAAGAGAGCAGACTGCAGGCTGGCTGGCTGGCTGGCTGGCACTCCCGCTGCCCCCTAACGTGCAGCCTACCATGTAGTGGGTTTTCAGCAGTGGCCACTGGGGACCCCGGGTCTGTCCCAGTCAGCATGCTGCTTCAGCTGCACCCTGGGCTGGCTGCCTGTTCCCCAGAACTGCTCCCGCAGCCGCCACCAAACCAGCACTGTGCCAGCCAGCCTTTCTATATTTATCTCCAGGAAGATATGGAAAGGGTACTGCTGCTCATTTAAAAATAAATGCCTAAGAAAGATGCTGAGTATCCTGTTAAGGATCAGCATCCTCTCTTGCTGGATTTTAACGAGTAAATCTTTAGAAAAACAAAGCCCAGACTCTGAATTAAGAAGGTAATCGCCACCTCATCCTCATGCACAAACGAGTCTCACCAATCCACTCTGACCTCTTCAGATGAGGCTTCTTAATGTTCCAAAGACACACTGTCACCTGCCAGTAAGTGTCCTGGAGGAGGCCCTCGCAAGTAAAAGAACATCTGTCAGGAGACCCACTCATTCATTGCTCCACAGAGGCGATGTTGGTCTCCTGAGGTGTTGCTTTCTGCCTTTTAAAGCACTAAAATATGATTAACCCTCATGCTCAACTTGGCCTTGAAAATGACTCTCGAGATGGCAGAACCACTTATCTTTTGGTATCTCTGCCGCCAACGTGTGCTTCCTTGTGGGGAGTGCCAATCTTCTTCTGGGTACCTCCACAGCACTTGTCACCTCTGAGGACTCATGGTACAACTCTGGGCCTTAGGCCCTCTGAAGAGCTGAGGACATCCCTCCCAATCCCATGCTCATCTCAGATGCTATAGGCATTTCTTCACTTGTGGCCTCATCACTCCTACCTTTGCCTCCACCTTCACGTGGCTGTCTTCCCTAGCGTGTCTGTTCTATAAGGATGTATGTAATTACATTTATGGCCTACCCAGATGATCCAAGATAACCTCTTCATCTCAAAATCCTTAACTAAATCACATTTTTTGCCATATAAGACAGTATTTACAAGTGTTTTGTGGGCCACTGTTCAACCCACTATATACCTCTAGGATTCCCCAGTAACCCAGCCCCTGGCCATCATTCTGGGAAAGCCTTGATTCCACCTTCCATGTTCACAGCTTCCAAAATGGGCCCACCAGCTCCCCACAGCACATGAAGTTATATGACTCTTCGAATATGGATGGCATTGAACTTGGCCTACAGGAAGTTGTCTCATGCAGGATTTCTCATCTTGTTATGCATACAAGGAAGAAAAACTCTGTGGTCTTGTCTTTCCCTCCCCTTCCAAGCCAACTAGTCTGAAGCCTCACTCATAGTCCTCCCCCAGGAGCAGTGGAAGACCCTCCTGTCAGACTTCTTGGTCCCTCTCCACCAACAACAGACTAAGGAACATGTAGCTTATTCCTTTTCCTTTTCTCTAAGAGTCTCCAAGGGTCTTTCTTGTAAAAAGTGGTCCTTCCCAACTTTTTATACATGGCAGATCCCCTAGAAAGGTATCGGAGCTGTCCAGCAGATGAGGATCCTTAGAACGCGGAGGACTGGCCTGACCGATCAAATGGCACTGGCTGGAAAGGCCTTTTGGGTGAACCAGTTGGCCATTGACTCTGCCTGTGGTCACTCTGGACAGCCAGTGGGAAAGCGCTGGGTGAAGGATGAAGTCCAGAATCCTTGCAGGGGAACAGAAGGCCCTGTGAAAGTTAGCCCTGCTTGCCTCTGCTAACCTTGATTCATCAACACCCCGATCTTCTACCTAGAAAGACTGGCAGTTTAAAGTCTTTTAGATAATGTCATGCTTGCCCTACCTCTGACCTTTTGTCCCTGTTGTCCTCTCACATGGATGTCACCTGCTCTGCCAAGTCAAACCTTCCCCCAGTCTTTCTGGGAGCTGCCTTGTCCAGGAAGCCTTTCCTGATTGCTTTAGAACCTGTTTTAATTCATTTTGATCCTTTAACAAATTACTCTTGCATGATTATTTAGTTATCATGTGCTGTGTGTGTTTGTGTGTGTTTATCTGTGTTGCTTCTCCTGCAGACTTAGAGCACAAAGACCAAGCCTTACTCCTCACTACACCCACCTCCAGCCAGCTTGGGGTCTGGATTGCAGCAGGTATTCAATAAGTGTTGGCAAAATGGACTTGACTGAGCGATAGAGTGACCTTTCTCAAATCTAATTATGCCCAAATTAGATGCTGCATCTCTCTTGGAATGATGATAGGCTTGTGGTCAGCCCTTGCCTGTCTCCCAGCCCCTGCTTCCTTCCTCTCCCCACTTCTAGGGCTCCAAAGGAAGGCTGGGTAGAGCTTAGCTATGGAGGAAGAGTAGCATCTTCACATACAATGTCATTGCCAGCAGAGGGACCATCTTTAGCAAAGGCCTAGAGGCATGATGGAGCCGAAGTGCCCATAGAGTCTTGGGTGGTTGAGGGTGGCTGCCTGTTCCTGGTGGAGGAACAATGGGAGAGGAGGCTGAAGAAGCAAATTGAACCTTGCTGGCCACCATTAGGAGCTTTGACCTGATCCTGAGGGCAAAGGGAAGTCATGGAAGGGTTAATAGCAGGAGCATGCCAGGGTCAGGCTCAAGTGTTTAGACACTGACTGTAGTTACAAGATGGGAAGCACATTGGAAGGAGTAAGTGTGGGAATAGTAACGAGTAGGAAACTGCGGCCATTGTCTGAGCAAATAGTGGTAAAGACCTGACCAGGAACCATGGCGTGGAGATGGAGCCAAGGGACTAGCTGAAGGTCTTCCGACTGCCACACATGGTTGTGTCTGAGTCATTGCTGCCCCAGAGCAGTTGTATCGTGAGCTCAGAAGCCGGAGAGCTGGAGCTCGTTCTCATGGAAGGTCCTCTTTAAGAGAGAGTGGAGGTTCAGGGCTCCATGTTATACCTGGGTTAGCACTTTGCTTAGAGACCTTGTTTCTCTGGGATTTCTAACTTTTACATGAAGGGGCTTGACTTAAAACACTTTGGTTTGGCCCCAAACATCTTTTGAAAACAAACTCTGTAAAATCATTTCTGAATTCCACATGTTTATCTGCATTAAAGTCTGCACAAAGGAGTATCTCTAACTTTTTTAAATAAGAAAGCTTTGATTAAAAAAAAAATACTGGTTCATTCATAAGGTGTCCTTGTTTCCTTTGAGAGTTTAGATCCTGGGATTTTTAAACTGTTTTGGACTCCATTTGGTCAGAACAAAGCAACCAGTCCCACCTGGGCACGTGTACAATATTCCCCAGAGAGGTGCAGCCAGTGGTCAGAGGATGGGTGTCAAGCACGCCCAGCACTGCTTGTTAGCCAGTCTATACCAGGTCAGGGTCAGGGCCAAAGAGCTCGTGACCTTTTGTAGACATCAAGGTCATCATTTTGGAGAATATCAGAGCTAAAACCAGCCTAGGAGATGATGCAGACCAGGCCCCTAACGGTACTACCACGGGCACATTCAGGCCCAGAGATGGTGCGGACTTGACCACAGTTATGGTGTCAACCAGTGACCTGGAAGCCAGCCTCCTCCTCCCAGCTCCAGGGCTAGCTCTGCATCCTTGCTAGCCCGTGTCTCATTCTCTGAGGGACTTATCTGCTTGGTATGAAGGCACTGATGAACTCCTTGCCCCCTTCCTCCAGAAAATTTTCGAGAACAATCAAGATCCAAAGCAAATGGTCCATGTGTGCCTCAGCTCAAGACCTGCCTTGTTGTGATGGCTGAAATCTAAGGTTCTGACCAGAGCTGGGACTAGGGTGAGGTTGGTGAGGTGTATAGGGCTCAAAATTTCTTGAGGCACCCACTCTTATGTGCAGATCCTGCACTCGTATGACCCTGAGGTGAGGCCTCCTTAGGTGTCTCACTGTCCTCACCTGAGTTCCCATCACAGACCCAAGTCCCAGTGGCTTCTAGGTTGGTCCTGAGGGTTTTTCCATCAGACCTGGGGCCTCCTGGTTAGTCTGAGTGCTTGGCTTTTTGCAAGAGCCAAGCACTGGGAGTTGACAAAACATATTGACATCCATGATCTCATGGAGTCCTACTGCCTTTTTATAATGGAATTAAGGCAAGAATCTTAGCAACTTGTCCCAGACAGGGCAGCAGAGGGTAAGCAGCTTATCCAAGGCCGCACAGCCTGCAGGTGCAGAGCTGTGAATTGAACCTAACTTCCACTCTTCCCTATTTATTCACCCCCTACACCTCTCTTTGCCCAAACTACTGTTTGCTCACATCGCCCACAGCCGCCAGACAAAGGCTCTTGAGCTCAAGGCCTAAATTCAGACTTAGGCCACTATTCTTCCTGCCCTGTAGGACCCACACCAGCACTAGATATTTTTAGGCAAACAAATAAGGTTATAAGGCTGAAATAATTGCCCTCATTTTGAATTGCAGAGTCTTCAGATAATCTTGTGTGGCCCCAAGGAGGCTCCTGCCTGTTTCTGCCGATTGGGATGGAACAAGCCCAGGTAATTGCCTCTTCTGTGTAAAAACCAATTTGTCCAGGGAAATGAGCACAGTTGATGTAATCAATTAAAACACTAAAAGCAATGCAGAATATACAGGAAATGGAAAAGAAATTGGAGCCCTCTGCCCCGCCTCATTTTCCCGATGCCTGAGTCCTGCCTGAACAGCTGACAATTTCTTTCCTCTTTGGGCTCGACTTGAATTTGTGTAAAGGAGGCTGAGCTGACAGGGTTCCTGCGGGCACAGAGCCCCAGCTCCCCAGCCAGTCCAGTCTCCTTTGCCGGGCTGCCCTGGACGAGGAGACTCAAGGAATGTGAGGCATCTCCTATGCTTGGTCCTGGGCTGGGCATGGAATCACACGGCGTGGGAGCCATGAGCCACAGAGCCACCAGGGCCTCTTCTCAGTTGGGCCTTCGGGGCAGGAGTGGATGTTTATGAGGAGCTGGGGACCAAAACCCAAGAGGAGCACTGCCACTGGGTAGCCATGCCACTAGTGAAACCTACGGGGTCTGGGCTGCTCTTGAGCACTGTCTGGTCTTTGGGTCCCTATTTGCTAGCCTTGTGCCTTCTTGGGCTGTGACCCTGGCTCCTGGGGCAGGAGGAAGCAGAGTGTGTATCCTCAACTTACCTCTTAGCTTCTTGAGGTCACGAAGCCAGTGTGATTTCTAGCTGGGGTCTCATCTCAGAGAGCATGTTCTGTCACTCCACTCCACCTCAGATTTGGGGATTCAGGGCCCACGATGCCCAAGAGGCAGAAATGGTAAAAGTATTCCACTCCCATTTGACCTTGGCAGTGACGTGGCTCTGCTGTGGCTCACCTTTGAAGGAGTGTGGGGCAGACAGACCACGCAAACCCTGCACGCTTTGGAATCCCTTCTACCTGCTGACGGAACAGGTCTTCTCAATGACTAAGACCTTTAGGTTCCAGACAAGGATGGTACATGGGTTTCTGCTTGTGTTCCAACGCTGACAGACTGAAGCGGCTGAGTCCAGGTGCAGTGAAATGAACACTGTGATTGATTAGCAATCTCTGCCAGGCTAGCAGGAAGAGGGTGATGGCATGTGTTTAGGGGTCTTGCTACCCTGGTCAGAGGTGTTCACAGGGACATGCATGGCATGTCAAGGAGAGAAAGGAGGGGCTGGTGCATGTTTAGCTTAAAAATCTCATTGGCTTTTTCAAGCCAAATCACCTTGGCCCCCACTACCATTCTCAAGCGATATTCTTTCTGTCATGGAAGCAAGTGGGAGACAGCTGTTTACTGGCAATCCTCACTTCCAAAAATGCCAGATGGGTCCATGTTTTCATTGCTATGGTAGCAGTGGCTCTGGGCCCCAAAGGCACAGTGACCCAGGCAAGAGGGCTGGCATTCTTCTTCAGGGAAGAAAACTGAGTTACCACAATAAGATGTGTCTTCCTGTATCCCCTTGTGGCCTCTGTCTTCCATAGCAACTGAGGTCAAATTTATTTCTTAGATTTGAAAAAAGATCAATATCCATTGAGAGAAACCATTGTTCTTCCTGGTTGAAAGCCTCTAAGTGGCTGCCACTGTTGGTCCCTAGCAGATTCTGCTGTGATCAGTCAGGTTTATGACCTAGAAGGTCCCACAAGCCCTGGACAACTTTAACTGATCACGCTGGCCCGAATGAGTTGCATTCAACCAAGAGGGATTCGTCCGTGGTAAGCCTGGAGGAGGGGTTCCCTGTGGAGGCAGGAGCAGTTGTGGAAACCAAAAGGTAAAAATTTGTCCCTCACTAACCAAACTCTTCGCCTCAAGAGTTTCTTGAGGATTGCTGGTTAAACTCAGTGGATTGAACACCCACATTTACCTCTGCTCCCTCCCCCAAAACACAGTTTATAGTAAAGAAATAAAGAAGGGATTATACCTATAGGGACAAAAAAAAAAAGGCGGGGAAAGGAGGCAACTACAAGAGAGAGCTGCATCTGGAAAGTGAATGGATGAGTGGTAGGTGAATTTACAGAGTGAAGAGAGTGGAAACTTAAACCCGTGAGTATGTGTCAGCCAGGAGGAAGCAAAGCAAAGCAGAAGACAAAAACTTGGAAGACTCAGCAATTGGAGGAACCAGGGTATTCTTAAAAGCAGGTGTGAGATAGGGCGGAGGCCAAGGGGACTGATTCGGAATGTGTATCAAGCGTAGTTAGACCTCTAATCTCCCCGAGCCAGGGCGCAACCACCCTGACAGAAGACAGGGGGTCGACTTGACGGAGAGGTGCCCAGTTGAGCACATGGATGAAGTCATTTTTTTCAACACAGAGATAAGAACACATAGCTGATGGTGCGAAGACTCTCAATCTTCTCTCCTGCTTGGACTCCAGAATGCCGACAGCCAGGTTTATACACCCTTAGGCAAAAGATGGGAAGACAGCTCTGTGGGGGAACTGGCCAGCCAACTAATGGAAACGTCAAATCCTAATTTAAGTAAAAATAGTGATGTGGTTATACTGAGAGTTTGGAGTAGGGAAAAGGTAGAGTACATGGGGATGATCTGAGAGAGAAAAATCCTATTTTCCATAGCAGGATGTCAAATAACTTTCTAGAATGGTAAAATCATGAACCTTCCATTTAAATGTGTTCCATAGAAATATGGAAGTGCATACTAGAAGCCGAAGAGTTACAGAGTTGGAAGTGGCTGCCCCTATGGAGTAGGAATTGGGGATGAGGAGGGGTGGGGCAAGGGGTGCCACTTTTTGTATCAGCCGGGTGATGTATTTGACTTTTTAAACTATTTACAAGTATTACTTTGATAAAAAAAAAAAATTTAAGTCAGTAGTCTTTCTAAGAGTCACTTGTGCCAGATGATCAATTCAAGGGCATAGAATTAGACTGTACTTGAATGGTACGAGATGGTAAAGTAACAAGACAGCTTATATGAGTACTGGACAGGCATTCGTTCTGTGCCAAGCAGTTTCCTTTCCACGCTATTGAGTTACCCAATCCCCTTGTGTTCCTGTTACAGAGAAGTAATCTGTGGCCCAGAGAGCAGAAGAGGTTTGTTCATAGTCTCTTCGTGAGAATAGCAAGGTCAGGGCCGAATCTGTTTCGCTGCCTTTCTAGCCTTTGCTTTCAACCTACCTCTTCTATAACCACAGCCCCGACACCAGCTTTCAGCACTCAAGAAGGAAACCATAGCCCACACAGGGAGCTCCATACCCATTGCTCTGAGGTGGATCTTACTAATCTGCCCATTTCACGGATATGGCCACTGAGGCACAAAGGAGTTCTGTAAGGGTTAAAAAAGGGGTAAAAGTGGGCTAAGCATTCATGGATAAGATTTATAGAAGAGACAACAAATGAGATAATTTTTTAATTAAACTTTTTATTTTGAGATAATTGCAGATTTACATGCAATTGGGTAAAGGGTGCAGAGAAATCCTCTATTCCCTTTACCCAATTTGCCATCATGCGACATTTTGTAAAACGGTAATGCAATTTCACCACCAGGATATTGACACTGATACAATCAAGACACTGAACAGTTCCATCGCCAGGAGGAGCCTCTCGTTGCCATATTACAGACACACCTATTTCCCCTTCCTCCCTCACCCTATCCTTTATCCCTTGCAAGCACTAATCTGTTCTTCATTTCTAGAATTTTGTCATCTCAAGAATATTACATAAATGAAATCATGCAGCAAGTAACATTTAAGCGTTGCCTTTTTCACACAGCATAATTCTCTGCAAATCCATCCAGGTTGCATCAATTTCCTTCCTTTTTATTATGAGGTAGTATTCCTGAGGTGTATGTACCAGTTTGCATCCATTCATCCACTGACCAGCTATGTGAGTCATTTAGCCCTCCACTACTCTGTGGATCTAGATAATAGAGTTCACTGCATAGGATTGTTACAAGGATTAAATGAGTTATTATTTGGAAAAGTTTGGGAACCCACTAAGTGCTATATAGTGTTAGTTGAGTAAAATACAAATAAATAGGTTGAGGATTCTACCTTACGTTTGTAGAAGCAGCAAAAAATACTTGCTTTCCTGATCAACAGACAGATCCCCCAAGTTTGTTCTGAAAATCAGAAAGCTGTATAAATCCTTTTGCAGGAGCTGTGTTTTCTGTTTAGGGCAAATGCAGGTCCCTGGTTTTCAGCCTTCCTTTGGTTTAGAAGTGGAAACACCATTACCAGCAATTTTACTGCCTCCTAAGCAGAGTGCCTCTCCATCCTCTTGCACCCAAAGCTACTTCTAAGAGTGTGCAGCACTGAAAGCCCTCTGCTACTAGGGCTGAAATTTCAAACATTAGTCAAAACTTCGACCTCATTAATATCAGGCGTTACCAAATGCCCAAAGCAAACGCTTACCTCAAGGGAAGCGGGGCAGACTCATTGCTGAGCTATGCTGCCTCCCTGCCTTTGGGGCCTAAATTCCATCTTATCAAGATGCCGGAGGTGAAAATCTTGGCTAACTTGGATCCATGGTGTGAACTGAATTGAATGCAAGAATCGTTCAATGTAACACCTGCAAATTCCAAGCCAATGTGACAATGAGCAAATCCCTAGGGAAGTCCAAGCAGCCCAGGTGGTCCCAGGAGGGTGGTACTTAAACCTATTCACACCAAGCAAGGACTAGGGGGTCAGCTTGTGGAGACCCCTATGCCTGCTCCTGCCCCAGCCTCTCCCTCGGTTTCGAATTTAAACTGGAAGTTGACAAACTGAGTTGCACAGGAGAAAAACTGGGGCCAAATCTGGGTCAGAAGGGTTTGTAGCACAAATTACATTTCTCCGCTAATTGTAATCTGTTAATTACATTTGAAAAGGAGGTAGAACAAGGAGAGGCTCCCCACCCCCAACATTCCAAGGAAATCCAATCCTCTGTGTGTGCACTGGTTCAGCAAGGCATACACGATTTCAAGACGCAAAAACACGCACTGAAACGTGTCTCTATATTTAGAGATAATGGAGTTTTTCTTTCGTAAGGCTTGATATAAACTTTGATTACATAGCATTTCTTTAATTTGTTGCTATTCAAGAAAACCCTGGGAACACCAGGGCTTGCAATGCCTAGCTTTTTTCATTTGCATTTTTCATTTGCATATTTTAATTTCTCTGACTACAGCTCTACACCTTCATAGGCTGTCCCTATGGGAGGGAAGAGAATACTTTTCAGGATAAGTAATACCTTTGGGGGGGCAGTCGATTTTAGTAATTCAAGGTACTGCAGAAAACATGTGAGTCTTGAGGAGCTTAAAGATGGCCTGCCACCATGCCAGGCTGCCCAGGCTATGCCCAGCTAAAGAACGGGGATCCTGTTGACAGACCCCCAGATAGCCTTCAATTTCATCCACTTGTATAGTTTCTAATGGTGCGCAAGTCATCACAGAGGCTTCAGCTGACCAGACCTGGAAGGACAGGAAGGCCCTGAAAACTATCTCACTATCCCACCATGGGACATAGATAGGACCACCGAGCCAGCACCAGGCCAGAACCCAGGGCTCCCTGGCTGCTAATCCTTAAATCTTCTCAGCATGTTGCTTCTATCTCTGGGAAAGAACCAGAGCCTAGGATCTATGCTGCAGCTCAGGAAGACCTATTCATGGCTTCCTACTTTAGGGTGTGAAACAAACAAAATAAATCTCAAATGTACACAAACAGAAAATGAAAAGAGTCTGAATTCCTTCTCCCAATGTAACTCTGCGTATCAATATGCAAAGTTTGTGGGGCAAACTTTAGCCTTTTCTAGAATATCTTCTCTATAGAAACACAGGGATTTTTTTTTTTTATAGGATGATTATGTTTTAGCTATACGCTCACAATGAGGAGCCTGGTTTTTAATCCAGCATTTATCTGGATTTCTGATTTACCACCTAGCGTCCTATTTCCTTAAGGGTCTCTAGGTCTCCTGAGAGAAACTTCAAGACTGGCATTTTGGGTTCCTGTTACACTAGTATTTAGAAGTTTTGAGAACATGGCTGAGGGTTGGGAGGGTTAAGCAGGGTGGGTAGAAATCCTCCCTCAGGTAGGAGAGAGCTGAGGGCCCTGTGCATGGTCTTGGAAGCTAGCAAGGGGGCCCAAGAGGATGTCCCCCAGATGCTCTTTTCTCCAAACCCTGGGGCGCTCACTCCAAATTTATTCACTCAAGCAATATTTACTGAGCACTGCTCTATGTGCCAGGTTGTATGTCAGGTAGTGGGATCCAAAAGTGGCCAAGACACCTGTTGTCCCTGCTGCATGGAGCTGACAGGCTAGTAGTGGGGACCAATAAGTTGACAAACAACTATAATAAACTGAAGGAATCAGGCTTTGTTACAGGGTGTTGGCTGTAACCACGAAGGGGCCAAACTCCCAAAGACTGACTTCAGAACCAAGTAAATGTTTTACAAACTTAAATACAAATTTATAAGCATGAAAAAAAGCAATCCTTAAATAAGTAAAAAGAAAAACAAGAAACAAAAATCAAAAGTAACATGAAACTGAGTAGAAGAACTAGTCCAAGTGACTTTTAAAACAGTCATTTGACTGAGCACTCCTAACTGCATTTATCCTGAGGGCAAAAAGAAATGCAAAAACAATTTCTTAAACCGTTTTTCAGAAATCATATTGTTATTGTTGGGGGTAACGTTAGTTTTGTTATTCTGAGGTTGTCATGCACGTGTTCGGGGGTAAATCAACCAAGTGTGCTGGTTTCACTGGATGGAAGAGGTTAAATAAAAACCATGTAGTCCTGAAATTGAATTGGAAGTGGTAGAATGAATTCATAACTATTTTACCTGAAAAATGTCTTTGAAAAGGCCTAGAAACAAATGGCAAAACTGCTGGCAATGATACCTCTAACACTCATATCTCGATTTCTAAATACTATTTTCTACTAAAATGAGCCAGAGCTCCTGGAAGAAATGGCAAAGAAGCTGCCAAGCACTAGTAAGGCCACGGCTAAAGGGTCCGGGCATCAATCTGCATAAGCTGGCCACTCGCCAAAGACAGGATAATTTGAGCCTCAACAAGTAGCACATCGAATATCTTTAAATCTATGAGATCTTTCTGATATCAAAAAGATTTTTAAAGAGACATTGGTCCCATCGGTTCTCATCTTTGGAGGACACTAGAGGATCAACTCCTTATTTTGAAAACTGGGAACTAAAGGGAGAGAATGAAGCATTTCGCTTGCCTTTCCTATAGAAGCTATACTTCAAGATAACCATAGACTTGGTGAGATGAAGTTCTTTGTATGAAAGTCTTCCAGCTAATAAATGAAGAAAGAAGGGAAGAAGTAAAATATCACCATTTGGCAACCCCCAATGAAATGATGGACACTGATACAATACACTGGTCTTATTCCTATTTCTCCACTTTTACCTGTATTCCTCTGTGAGGGTGTGTGTGTGTGTGTGTGTGTGTGTGTGTGTGTGTGTGTGTGTGTGTGTGTGTGTGTGTGTATGTTTAGTTCTATACAATTCAAATTTATCACAAGTGTGGATGGATGTTTCCACCACCACAGTCAAGACACTGACTGATTCTATCACAAGGATTCCTCCTATCAGCATTCCCACATCCGCCAGCCACCACTCCTCCCTCCTCCCCCGCCACTGTCCTCAACCTCTGCCAACTACCAATCTGTCCTCCATTTCCAAAATGTTATCATTTCAAAAATGTTGTATAAATGGAATCATACAGTATGTAACCCTTCGAGATTGACCTTTTTACTCAGCATCATTTTCCAGCGATGCAATCACATTGCATCAATGGCTCGTTTCTTTTTCTTGCTGAGTAGTATTCCATGATATGGATAGCTGTGCCACAGCTTGTTTAAGCATTCCCATCGAAGGCTTTCTGGTCTGATTCCAGTTCTGGCTATTATAAATAAAGCTGCTATGACCGTTCATGAACGTAGGTTTTCATTCCTCTAGGATGAATGCTCAGGAGAGCAACTGTTCAGTCATGCGGTATTTCTGTATGGTTTCTAAAAAAGTCTTTATCACTTAAAGCTGCATATCGAATCTAGTCTTCGGACTCCCAGTCTAGTGCTCTTTCCCCCGTCTGCTGCCTCTCAGCCCACAGCAGGCAAACAGAATATGCGCGAGTCTGCCTGCCGCTTAAAGGGGTGGGGGTGGGGGTAGCTCTTTGGCCACAAGAACTCACAGGAAGCTGCCTGTGCCATCCAGCATATCAACTGGCTTTGCAAGGACCCGGCCCAGATGTGTCAGGCCTATGGACACAGGCCTCCTTTATGAGGCTTGCTCAATGGTCGTCTGTGAGCCCGGGGGTTGCCCAGCCACCTCCTGGCCAGGGGCATGCTGGGTAACTGCCAAACCAATGACAGAGTTCACACTCTCCGGCCTTTGCTTCCCCTTCATGTTGACTGGAAAGTCTCCATCTTCCATAACGTAAGTGGGGACATTGAAAGCACAGTTGCTGCCTGGCAGGACTCAGGCCACTCTTCATTGTATGCAAGCCGTGAGCATTGGGTACTTGTTCTGCAAAGATTTCCTGAGAAGCCACTAGGTGACCAGGAGCTCACCAGCTCGAAGCAGGGCTGAGGGAAGCCGGAGGATCCATAAGCACAACTTGGTTGACTTCAGACACTCAGAGAAGCTACAGACTCTTACCAGATGTTGGGGGAGGGGAGCACAGCTGGCAGGATTCGAGTATGCGCAGAGCATAGTGGGAGTGGGGAAAGCAATCTGGGGCAAGAAACAGCCCAAGTAAAGGCCTGGAGAGCTAAATCGTGGCAGAAGGAGGAGCTGCTTCTGTCCAGAGGGGAGAGTAGGTGTGAGAGAAGGGGTGTGGTGACAGACAGAGGGAGGAAGGCAGGAGCCTCAATGGGGAAGACACGCAAGGCCTGGTGAAGGGCTCACGAGGGAAAAGTGATGTTTTGGAGCAAAAGTGGGGTTGGGAGGAACAACTTCAGCAGAGTAATCACACAGTGGATTATTTTCTACTCCGACCATCTTTCATGAAAACACTTTGATAGCATCTGTTATCACTGTGCTTTTCCAGAGAAGCAATTTGAAATCCTGCCATGATTAATGGGCCCAACCGTGTCGTGAGGCGCAGACTTCGAGGCAACTTGTGAAAGCGGACATGTCATAGCAGGTTGTGCCCACATCTCAGAGCATGCCAAGCCTCCCTGCAACAGAGCTCCTCGGCCCTGGACACGGCAACCATGCTGTTCTGGGCAGTGCCTTCGGTCCAGGTCTCTGTTGGATATGCCACCCAAGGGCCTGGGTGATGGCCTGGAGGGAGAGCACACAACGCCAAATGATGCACACTTAACGCCAAATGATGCACACTTAACGCCTAAGGTGCTTTTTGTATGGTGGTGTCAGTTGGCCCAGCCATCCAATCTCTTTCATACTAGGACAGATGAAACAAGTGCCATGTCACAATAAATCGGGTCACCGTTAGATAGCTCATTTCATTGAGTATTTATTGTGGGCCAGGCCCTGAGCCAAGAACTTTCATGATCTGTTGGGATCCTCCCCCAAATCCTGTGGAACAGGCCCTATTATTAGCCCCATTTTACAGAGCAGGGAATGAAGGCTCAGAGAAACGAAGTAACATGTTCAAGGTCACACCTGCTAGTAAAAAGTCGACACAAGCTTCAAACCCAGGACTGGCTAATTTCAAAGCCCATGCTCTTCCCACTATAGCACACCTCAGAGCCTAGTTTTTTCTTTTTAACTTTGAATTTTGAAATAATTATAGAATCATGGTCAGTTGCAAAAATACTGCAGGTAAGTCCTGTGTACCCCTCACCCATGTCCCCCCAATTATTACATTTCTTGTCACTACAGTACAATAACAAAACCAGAAAATTGATATTGGTACAACCTGTGTATAATTCTGTGTCATTGTATCACATATGTCGACTCCAGTAACCGCCACTGTAATCCAGATACAGAGCTATTTCATCCGACAAATATCTTCCTTGCGCTACTCCTTTAGACACACACACACACACACACACACACACACACACACATACTCCCCGCCATCATCTCTAACCTCTGGCAACCACTAATCTGTTCTCCATCTCCATAATTATTTCACTTTGGGAATGTTATGTAAATAGATTTTTTTTTCATTCAGTGCAATGCCCTTGAGACCCATCCAAGTCATTGCATGTATCATTAGTTCATTTCTGGTTATTGCCGAGAAGTATTCCATGGCGCAGATGGGCTACACTTTGTTTAACCTTTCACCCACTGAAGGAGGGCTGGGTTGTTTCTAGTTTGGGGCTATTACAGATAAAGCCGCTATGAATATCCATGCATAGAGTTTTTTGTGTGCAAATAATCTTCCATTTGTCTGGGATAAATGCTCCCAAAGAGTGATTGCTGGGTTGTGTAGTAGTTGCATGTTTAGTTTTATAAGAAACTGCCGAACTGTTTTCCGGAGGGGCTGTAGAATTTTGCATTCTCACAAATCATGTATGAGTGACGCAGTTTCTCCACATCTTCTCCAGCATTTGATGTTGTCACGTTTTTTTATTTTAGCCATTCTGATAGGTGTGCAACGATATCTTATGGTGGTTTTTGCATTCTCTGATGGATAGTGATACTGAGCACCTTTTCATGAGCTTGTTTACCATCTGTGGGTTATCTTCTGTGAAATGTCTTTTCATATCTTTTGACTATTTTCTAATGGCAGTGGGCTTTTTTATGCTGTTCGTATTTGAGAGAACTTTATGTATTCTAGATATAAGTTTTTTGTTAGATATGTAATTTGTAAATATTTTCTCCCAGTTTGTAACGTGTCTTTTCATCCTCTTAACAGGGTCTTTCACAAACAAAGAATTTAGTTTTGATGCAATTCGATTAATTTTTTTTTCTTTTATTGATTATGGTCTTGGTATCAAGGCTAAGAATTGTTCATCAAGCCCCAGGTCCTGAAGATTTTCTCCTATGTTCTCTTCTGAAAGTTTTAAAGTTATATGCTTGACATTTAAGTCTGTGATCTATTATGAGTTCATTTTTATGTAAGATATGGAGATAAGGTCTTAGATTTCTTTCTTTCTTCCTTCCTCTCTCCCTCCCATCTTCTCCCTCCCTTTCTTCCTTTTTTTTTTTTTTTTTGCCTATGGCAGTCCAATTGCTCCAGCATCATTTTTTCAAAAGTCTATCCTTCCTCCATTGAATTGCTTCTGCAACTTAGCCAAAATCTGTTCAATATATTTCCACGGGTCTGTTTCTGAGTTCCTTGTTCTCTCCCATCCATGTGTCTACCTTTCTGTCCAAATCACACTCCTGATTACTGCGGTTATACAATAGGCCTTAATACCGAGCAGAGTAATTCCTCTTGCTTTATTTTTCTTTTTTAAAAGTTGTTTTAACTATTCTAGTTCTTTTGTTTTTTTTTTCTATATAAATTTAAGGAAATATTGTCTATATTTACAAAAAAAAAAAAACCCTGCTGGAGTTTTGATAGGAATTGCTTTTAACCTGTATTTCAGTTTGGGGAGCACTAACATCTTAGTATGTTGAGTCTTTTAATATTTGAACATGGTATGTTTCTCCATTTATTTCGATCTTTTTTGATTTCTGTAATCAACATTATGTAGCTTTCAGCGTAAAAGTACTATACTTGTGTTGTTAGATTTATGTTAGTCTTTCTTTTTTGGAATGATTATAAATGGTATTGTGCTTTTAATGATAGTTTCTACATGCGTGTTGCTAGTATATAAAAATAGGATTGATTTTTGTGTATTGGTGTTGTATCCTACAACATTGCTAAACTCATTACTCATTTTGTAGATGCCTTGGGAATTTTTTATATAGACAGTCATGTCATCTGCAAATAGGGACAGTTTTACTTCTTCCTTTCCCATGTGTATATTCTTGGTACCTCCTTTTCTTGACTTACTGAGCTGACTAGGACTTCCAGTACCATGTTGACTTCTTCCTGATCTTAGAGGGGAAAATATTCATTCTTTCACCATTAAGTATGATGTTAGTTGTAGGTTTTTTATAGATACTCTGTATCAAGTTGAGGAAGTTCTCCTCTGCTTTGGTGAGCTTGAGCTGCCATAACAGGCTGTGTGGCTTAAACAATAGACATTTACTTTTTCACAGTCCTGGGGCTGGAAGTCCAAGATCAAGATACCAGCAGGGTTGGTGTCTGGTGAGGGCTCTCTCTTTGGCTTGCAGATACCAACTTTTTGCTGTGTCTTCACGTGGAATTTCTTCTGCGCACATGCCAGGGGGGCAGGGGGAGAGAGAGAGAGAGAGAGAGAGAGAGAGATCTGATGTCTCTCTCTTTTTATAAGGACTTCAGTCCTGTTGGGTAAGGGTCCTACCCTTATGACCTCATTTAACCTTAATTATCTCCTTAAAGGCCCTCTTTCCAAATACAGTCACATTGGGAAGGGTAGGGTTTCAACATATGAATTTTAGGAGGACATAATTCAGTTCATAACATATTACTGAATTACTGAGAGTTTTTTTTTTTTTTAAATCATGAATGGCTATTGGATTTCGCCACATTTTTTTGCATTGTTTGATGTAATTTTTCTTTTTTAGCCTGTTGATATAATGGATTGCATTGATTGAAAATATCGAATCAGCTTTGCATACCTGGAATAAACCCAAGTTAGTCATGGTGTATACATATTTATATATATTGCTAAATTCTATTGCTAATAAAGAATATTTGTATCTGTATTCATGAGGGATATTGGTATGTAGTTTTCTTTTTTGTACTGTCTTTGGCTGTGGTAACAAGGTAAGATTGTTCTCATAAAATGAGTTTGGAGTTTCTCTCCTCTTATATTTTCTGGAAGAGAATGTAAAAATTGGTGTTAATTATTTAAAACTTTGGTAGAATGCACCAATTAAACGACCTGGGCTTGGAGATTTCTTTCTCAGGAGTATATTTTAAACTATGAATTCAATTTCTTTAATGGTCATATGGCTATTCATATTCTGTTTTTCATGTTGGATAACTTTTGGTAGTTTGGCTTTTCAAAGACTTGGTCCAATATATCTAAGTCATCAAATTTATGTGTGTACAGTTGTTCGTAGTATTCCCTTATTATTCTTCTGATGACTGTGGACTCTGTAGTGATATCCCCTGTTTCATTCGTGATATTGGTAAATCGTGTGTTCTTTTTTTCTCTCAGTATTGCTAGATGCTTGTCAACCTTAGTGATCTTGTCAGAAAACTTGTTTTTATTTCATCGATTTTTGTCTTGTTTCTTGTTTTGAATTTCATTGATTGTTATTATTTATTATTTCCCTTCTGCCTGTTTGGGGTTTGTTTTGCTCTTCTTTTTTAGATTCTTAAAATAGGAACTTAGACTATTTATCTGAGACTACTCCTTTTCTCTAAC
>NW_011889310.1:681565-690911 GCF_000151845.1 Pteropus vampyrus
TTTTTTTTTTTTAAATCATGAATGGCTATTGGATTTCGCCACATTTTTTTGCATTGTTTGATGTAATTTTTCTTTTTTAGCCTGTTGATATAATGGATTGCATTGATTGAAAATATCGAATCAGCTTTGCATACCTGGAATAAACCCAAGTTAGTCATGGTGTATACATATTTATATATATTGCTAAATTCTATTGCTAATAAAGAATATTTGTATCTGTATTCATGAGGGATATTGGTATGTAGTTTTCTTTTTTGTACTGTCTTTGGCTGTGGTAACAAGGTAAGATTGTTCTCATAAAATGAGTTTGGAGTTTCTCTCCTCTTATATTTTCTGGAAGAGAATGTAAAAATTGGTGTTAATTATTTAAAACTTTGGTAGAATGCACCAATTAAACGACCTGGGCTTGGAGATTTCTTTCTCAGGAGTATATTTTAAACTATGAATTCAATTTCTTTAATGGTCATATGGCTATTCATATTCTGTTTTTCATGTTGGATAACTTTTGGTAGTTTGGCTTTTCAAAGACTTGGTCCAATATATCTAAGTCATCAAATTTATGTGTGTACAGTTGTTCGTAGTATTCCCTTATTATTCTTCTGATGACTGTGGACTCTGTAGTGATATCCCCTGTTTCATTCGTGATATTGGTAAATCGTGTCTTCTTTTTTTCTCTCAGTATTGCTAGATGCTTGTCAACCTTAGTGATCTTGTCAGAAAACTTGTTTTTATTTCATCGATTTTTGTCTTGTTTCTTGTTTTGAATTTCATTGATTGTTATTATTTATTATTTCCCTTCTGCCTGTTTGGGGTTTGTTTTGCTCTTCTTTTTTAGATTCTTAAAATAGGAACTTAGACTATTTATCTGAGACTACTCCTTTTCTCTAACGTATGTATTTAGTGCTATAAATTTCCTTCTGAGCACTGCCGTAGCTGTGTCTCACAAATTTTGATGTTGTATTTTGATTTCTACTTCGATACCATTGTGGTTACAGGACACGTTCTGTATATTTTCAGTTCTTTTAAATTTGTTTAGGTTTGTTTCATAGCCCAGAATATGGTCTATCTTGGAGAATATTATGTAGACAGTTGAAAAAAAATGCATATTCCTCCGTTGTTGGGTGAAGTGTTCTATAACTGTCAAGCAGATCCTGTTGGACGATGGTGGTGTTGAGTTCTTCTACAAGCTTGGTGATTTTCCTCTAGGTTTTTTATCAATTATCAAGGGAGGGCTATTGAAATCTCTAAATATATTTGTGGATTTGTCTATTTCTCTTCTCAGTTCTATCAGTTTTTGCTTCACATATTTTGCAGTGCTGCTGTCTGGTGTGTACACATTTGGGATTGCAATGTGTTTCGGTGGCTAGACCTTTTTAATATTATATAATGTTCCTTTCTGTCTCTGGTAATTTTCTTTGCTCTGAAGTCTGCTTTATCTGATATTAACATAGTCGTTCCTGCTTTCCTTTGATAAATGTTTGCATGATATTGTTTTTCTGCCCTTTTATTTTCAACCTGACTATATCGTTATATTAAAGTGAATTTTCTTGTAGACACATATAGTTGGGTCATGTTTTTCAATCCACTCTGTCAATAGCTGTCTTTTCAGAATTCCATTTTGATTTATCTATAGTGGTTTTGAGAATATCTATTTGTATAGTTTTTCTTAGTGGTTGTATTGCGGTCTACTGATGTCAACACTTTGCCAGTTTAAGTAAAACATAGAAACCTTACCTCCATTTGTCTCTTTGCTTTCTCTTACTTTATAGTAGAATTGTCTTAAATATTCTCTTTATATATGTTTAGAATCCCATCAGATAATGTCGCAACTTTTGCTTCAATCATCTAAGATAACTGAGGATACTTAAGAGGGTAATAGCTTTTTATTTTTACTTGTTATTCTTTATGCTGTTCTTCATTTCTGATGTTCCAGGTTTTCTTATTGCGTTGTTTACTTCCTATTTAGAGAACTTCTTTTAGCCACCTTTTTTTTTTTAGGATAAGTGTGCTGGTGATATATATATTCTCCTAGTTTTATTTCATCTAAGAATTTGTTCATTTCGCCTCCATTCCTTAAGGTTGTTTACTCTGAGTATGGAATTCTGGGTTGATAATTCTTTTCTGTTAGCACTTGAAAAATGTTGTGACACTTCCTTCCCACCTCCATGATTTCTGAAGAGAAAGACACTGTCATTCAAGTCATTGTACTTTACTCTCAACTGAATGTGTGTGTGCCCCCTCCAAATTCATATGCTCATCCTCATCCCCAATGTGACGGTATTTGGAGGTGAAGTCTTTAGAAGGTAATTATGTCATGAAGTTGGAACCCTCATAAATGAGATTAGTGCCTTTAGAAGAGGAGACATGAGATAGATGATCTCTCTCTTCACCATGTGAAAACACAAGATGACAGTAATATGCAAACCAGAAAGAGGGCTCTCACCAGAACTCAACAGGGTTGGCACCCTGATCTCAGATTTCCTAGCCTCTAGAAATGTGAGAAATAAATTTCTGTTGTTTAAGCCACCAGCTCTGTAGTATTCTGTTATAGCAGCTTGAGCAGTCTTCCTATGTTTGTTTGTTGTGTTACGTCCAGTGTTCATTAGTTGTCACAGATAGGACCTGGGAGGAATAGCGCTATTCCCTCCTGGCCAGACCTCGAAATCTCTATATTTTATTAAGCTAATAACAATAAGAAGAACAACAAACCATATTAAATACTTACTGTAGACTAGATACTAGATACTTTGTCTTTTAAAAGCTTTCTCATTCCATTCATGCAACAACACTATGAAGGAGATATTAGCATTCTTATTCGACAGATGAGAAAACTGACTCTCAAGGTTGAAATGACTTGCCTAAGGTAGGTGACCTAGAGCTTTCTGGCTCCAGACCCTTGTCATTAACCTCAGCGATGAAAGGCTTCTTGGATCTAAGAACAAGCAGACTGCAATGAGAACAGAGAGAAAGGTGAGATTAATTCTCAGGAGCAACAATCAGCAAAGAGAATGGACACAAAGATTTCTTGAGCATCTACTTCAGTTCAAGCACTGTATTAATCAGTTTACGTGTCATGCCATCAGGGAAATCTCCCTAGACGAGATGACATTGCACTAGGCCTTAAAAGGTAAGTGGGAGTCACATAGGTAGAGAAAGGAATGAAACAAATTATAGGTAGATGGAACAGCATGAGCCAAGTCACGCAGACTGGAAAGCACAGGGGGAACTCAGGGAATGGAGACCACCCTCTGGTATCTGGTACAGGGGGAGGTGTAGTTGGAGCAGTGGGCAAGGCCAAGTTACAGAGGATAACGAGAAGTAAGAACAACGTGTCTTGGTCGGATGAAAGGTCTAGACGGTTCTGTGGGCAGCTGCATGTCTCTCTTCTTACTTGTAGCTTCTGAGAAGTGCTTTATTTTTAAACTAAAGAATTTAGTTCCTGAATACATAATATTAAAGCTCTGACTACATCTGATAATTTCAGATTAATGAAAGGGAAAGCCAAACCCTGGGAAAGGTGTGCTTCCTGGAGAGAGGAGTGGGGAAAGGGACTGCAAAGCCAACTGGGTAGCTGGATATTCATGTTACTCATCTCAGAGCTCACCCAAGACAGCCTCCACACCACCACAGCCCCAGGCTTTCACATGCTGTCACTCCAAGGGAGAGGGAGGATGAGCCTCCAAAGAACTCAAAGTCCCTGTCCCAGCCAAAGGCTTCTCTTCAGTCTGGAAAGAGTGAATCTGCTGTTCTCACCTCTGTCTAGAATCTTCCACCTCTCTGGCTATGGGGCATATCTACTCTTAAAAAAATGGGGGTGTGAGAGCTGGATGTGTTCATCTTGGAAGTTTCACCAAGCTCAGACTAGTGTGTAGCAGGGGCTCAAAAGAGTTTCCTCGAGTGACTAATTGGCTAATTGCCCCTCAAACTAGCAGTGTGCAATCTCATGCACATCATATTTCTCCATCCTTTAAATCCTCCCCACCCTCTGCCAGGCAGGGTTTCTAGTTGCACTCCACCGATGAGGAAGCCGAGGCTGCTCAGCAGAAAGTGGCTGGACTGGATGCAGCTGAGCCTCCAACTTTTGGCTTATGTGTCTACCCAATAGGACCTCCCATTCATTTCTGACTGGCTTTCCATCGGTCACTTGGCCTTGCCTGACCATGAGGTCCCAGCCTCTACTCCCATGCCCTCCAAACCTCCTTAAGAGAGATAACTAGTTTCCATTGGTGCCTTCCTTGTCGAACTTAAATCCTCTGGGATCTTTCATCCCCAGCATCCCCATTGGCCCCTGAACTGCTTGGTGCCATACTGGACTCTTGGGTGATTCCTGCATTTGGTTCATGAGGAGAACCTCATTGTTCCTCAGTATCAGGATGTTCCTCATGCTGAGGTTTCAGAAGGCCTACCCAGTCCGCAAACAGCCCTTGCACCCAGCCTGCGGTCGCAAGTGGCCAGCTGTGGTATAGCGGAAGCAGCCGTGTTTTGGGTACCAGATAAACCTGGGTTTGAAGCACAGCTTGGCATCTTACTTGCTTTGGGTCCTTGGTCAATCGTTGTACCCTATCCCTCTGAGTGTGGTTCTTAGAGAGATCTACAAACTGCAAGGCATCTATGTCCCTCCTGCTCTAATCCCACATGTTCCTGGAGCCGCTAGGCAGAGGGAGCAGATGATGGAAGAAGCAGCTATGGCCAGTGGGGCCTTGTTCCACCACCATTCCTAGAAATCAGCCGAGAGGGGATATGTGTCCGGCTAGTGAGACCGTCCAGAGTTTCCTCGGAGCACTGTGAAGTGAGTTTGCTCAAAGGCTCAGACAGCAGCCTGTGTCGTGCCTATCCATTTCTCACGTCAGGCACCATGGATGGTTTGCCCAGCTGTGGTCCTGAGTGCCCCTCAGATCCTCAGGGCGAAGGCACTGAGACCTGTGCCAGCCCTGAAAGGTTTGATAGGGGTAGGCAGGAGTAGAGCAGTCAGGAGGAAGGGGCAGCTGGGAAGCAGAGCAAACTGAGAAGAGAGTTGTGGGGGGTGGGCAGGAGGGGCTCTGACACCTCAGAGATGAAGCCTGCTGAGGCCCCTGATCTGGAGGGCAAGGTGAGTCCCACTGCAGCCCCTCACCGCCTCCAGCACAGAGCTTCGCCAGACCCCCTTTGTAAGAACAGCCAGCTTCTCTAGGAGTCAAACAGGAAGAAAATCCATCATTCTAAAACAAACAAACAAACAAACAAACAAACAAACAAACAAACAAACAGAAAAAACCCAGAAATTTCCTGAAGGAGCAGAAATGAAATCTGGAAGGGAGAAGATTTTAGCAGATCTGATATGGGCTTTTTAATCTGCTAGCTGATATCTCTAAACTAATTTCCAAACAAAGAGAACAAAGAGCCAGCTGGGCCTCCGGGGACACACATATTTTCTAACTGAAAAGTGCATCAGGTTGGATGAGAGTAAACAGATCCACACCCACAGCGTGATCCTCCTTGAGCAAGGCACAACAGGCCCGGGGTGGCCAGGGAGAGTAGGGGTGGGGGGATGAAGAGGGAGGCCATTGTCAGTAATGGGCGCACCTCGCTCTCTGCCTTAATGGACTGGTTATTTTCTAAATACTTTCTTCCCAGCTTTTCTGGGTTCACACACACAGACGTACCCTGATAAGGAGGGGCTTATATCTACTGAGCCAAAGACCCGGCTGGAGTGTCTGAAGACTAGGAAGTGAACTATGGCTCTGCCATCCCTTCCTTTGTCTTGTCCAGCTGTGTGACTTTGACCTCTGCCCAGTCAATCCTCCAGAGCTTTGGTAAGGAGCAGAGTGACAGGGGCCTGTGACATATTTGGGGAGCTAAAAGGTCTGTGCCCCTAGCATACAGGAGTCTCATGGCCATTTATGGCTGCCTAAGGGCAACTTGCAAAGAATGGCTCAAGTCTACACAAGGCTAGTGCTGCCCTCTCTTTTCCTACCCATTCAACCAATGGAAGAGCCATGTTACTGCAGCATCTCCAAGCGTCCACTCCAATACTTTTCCCTTGGGAAGGCTTGCTCCTTCAGCTTGTCCCGCCTGCACTTTGCAACCAAGGTGTGCCCCACACATAGTCCTGACCGTGTCTTCTCTGCTCCAAACCTTACCATAGGTTCTCATCGTCCTCCGGATAAATTCCAAGTCCCTTAGAATGGCCTGTAACACCCTGCCGGATCTGGCCCTGCAACGACTTGACCCTCATGGCCCACCACTACCTGCCCACCAAGGTCCCCTAGTCATCTGGCTCCCACTCTTTCTTTAGGATTCTTCTCATATTTCCTACTACACCTTTGGGATGATCTGTTCCTATGGCTGTCTCCTCCACTACACTGTGAAGTCCGATGGCAGTGACTGGCTTCGTTTATGTCTGGACCCCTCTTTGTGCGGTACAGAGATTAAGTAAGTACTCAGAACAGCTTTGCAGAATGGATCTCAGGGACCATGTTTCCACAAGGAGAGGGATTGAGTGACACAGGAAAAGAGCCCATTATAGCCCACATCACCAAGGGCCTGCTATTTACATCCCCTCTCCAACCCAATGGGCTCAAGACCTCATTGAGACACATGACATTCTGACCCCTAGAGCCTGGACTCCCTGGGTCTACGAGTGTCCCATTTAAAAGCCCTGCTATAATGCCCTGCAAGATGAAGCCAACCCAGAAGGCACCATGAGTGACTCCCGGTGGACATCCAGTTGCTGTCCACCCTGAGGTGGGAGCCTCTGTCAAGTGCTTGCCCACCAACATGAGTGCTGTTGAGACTTCTACCAGCTTTCCCTTTCCCCTCTGGCGTTAGTGAAAAGCAAGTCTTCTCCCAAGAAGGCTGGCACCTCGGGGACACCATGGGACGGCCCCTAGGAGAAGTCTTCTCTCTCACTTTGAGCACAAACCCCTTGACACCTGATCTCATGTCTCCTACCGTCTCAGCCTGTAGGGCATAACCAGTACTAGCCCTTTCAAATGCAGACTGACTCCAGTCACTCAAACAAACTGCTGCTAGTCACCAACCCAAAGTGAAGGAGACACAATTTTCGAGGGGAAATAATTACCCTATTTGGGGGCACCATACAAAGACAGCCATATTGCAAAGCATTTGACCCTAAGCCAAAAGGCCAGGGAGCCTGCCAGCCCAGCCCTGGCAGAACTGCGCCCTGCAGCTCTTCTTGAATACTGAGCCCTTGGCTAGGTTACAAATTGCTCTTGGTTACAAATTGTCTTATTGAATGTCTTCTGAATTTGCTTTGAAACTCTTGACGAGAGTTCCACCGAGTATCTTAACTCTACATACCCAGGTTAAAAAAAAAATGCCTTTCTTTCTGAATTTGGAACCATTGGGGAAAAACATGTCCCTCTGAAGATAAAAATATGCTTTCTTTTTTTTTCTGATGATGAAAACTCCAGAGTTCCACATTTTTTTTTCTTTTTAGCTCTAGTTGACAATAAGCTCCTGGCTAAATTTTATGTTTAGTCCCCAAATTAGGTTAATCGTTGGAAGTATCAGATTTGTTTCTTCCCATTTTTCCTACTTTTTTATTTTTTTTCTCAGTGTTCCTATTTTATTAAATAGGACAATGTCCACCCTACCCCACACTCCAATCCTTTATAGAGTCAGGAAAGGGATATATAAATAATACTTTCAGGAAAGTCTTTCTAGAACGATAATCATAACTCATCTGTGTGCTCAGAGAGTAGGATTCCAGGGGGCTCCCTTAGAAGAGGTGGCTGACTTGCTAAGGCACTGTGTTGGCCTGAAGCATTGGCAAAAAGGCCAAGATTTTCCCTCTTCCTTCCCACAATATAGTTGGGAAAACTGAGCTTGAGAGAAGAGAGAAGACTTGCCCAAGGTCATGGGCCAAGGTGATGTCAGAATGAGAATGAATCGCTTCTGACTCAGTTACCATTCTATCTCACCATAGCCCTCTTGTCCTCCAATTTTACAAATGAGGAAACTGAGGCCCAGAAAAAGCAAGTTACTGATGATAACTTCCTTTGGCCACAGAATCCCTGAGACCACAGAGGATGTCCAACTTCTTGATCTAACCCCATTATGGCACTGATGTGTGTATCATAAGGTGCAGAGAGAAAATATGTTATATTCTGTAGTGAACCATGCACCGGTTCACTGTGTAGATAGGGACATGGTTTAAGCTACAAAATAGCTAAATCTGTGGCCTAATAGGTGTTTCTAGAGCCAGATACAAGCAGGGGATTCTGGGAAAGCATCAACAACAGACCTTTAGCTTTGACCACTTGGGAGCCGCTGCCTGAGTCCGCCCTCCAGCTTGGCTTGGTGCTGAATAGAAGGCATTTCAGATTGCCCTTCCATGGGCTTCTGACTCCATAGCATCCTCTGCTTATCTAATCAGCTTCCCATACATTCCTAACAGTGGCACCCTGAGCAGTATAACGAGCTGTGCCAACACCCGTCTATCTCAGTATTAGGCGACAGGCCTCTGCAATGTAGTCTAAACACTTCCCAGGGTTCTAGACTGGGGCTCTGGCAAGTGGAACTGAGCCCCTCCCCCCATTGTCCTTGTCCTAATACTTGCTGGAGAGTATTTATAGCTCCTGGAGGAGCCCAAGCAGAGGGAAAGATACCACCAAAACTGGGAGTGGACTCTGCCACTGGAAAATGGAGACTCTGTAATTTACTCCATTATAATTCAAGAAATAAAATATATTTCCGGTGATTAGCTGGGTCTATTTATAGACTATGAGGCCTGAACTGTGATATTTATAGAATGTCATCGCATTTAGCAGTAATAGCACAATTACATGTTTATGAAGTAATGGTTTTGCATTTTTTCCTAGAATTCTCTGACATTTAGATCTGGAAATTTTACATTTTAACAAGCAAGAACAGCAGCTATTTATTTAAGAGAGAACAGCAGAAACTGTATTCTCTGTAACTGCTTTCAGTCTAAGAGCCTGAACCCCGCCCCCATTCGTTTTGCTTCTACATATGAAATAAGCTGATGTACAGCGAATAATATACCTATTTGTGTGGAGCTCTGATTTCTTTCTTTCTTTCTTTCTTTCTCTTTTTTTTTTTTTTTGTTTCCTTCTTAAATAGTGCCTTTCATCGCTTGGGATTCTTACATTCCTGAATCTTCCTCCTTGGAATTTGACGTTGACATGTTTTTCCTTTTCCATAATGATACAAGCAGAGTAAAAGGCCAGGACAAATGTGTTTACTATCCAAAATAATACAGTGTAAGTGAAACGAAACCCCACGCGCCGAAAAGAGTCCCCTTTTGTGCTAACTCATAATTTAAGACTTGGTGCGGCAAGTGGAGGGAGTGGAAATTCTTTCTGGGTTATTATATCAGCAGTAA
>NW_011889310.1:690961-723208 GCF_000151845.1 Pteropus vampyrus
GGTGCTAGAAACGCTGGGGGCCTGAGTGCTGACCCTCGAATTCCTTTATCATCTAATTCCAAGGTGGACATTCTTCATACACAAATACCAAACCACAGCTCATATCCCCCTGGCAGTGGGCACAGCCTTAGGTGCTAAAAGGTGAATCTGCAGTGACCTGGTAGCATTTGTCAGTTCTCATGGTGTAAATGCCCTCATTATGGATGATTTCAAACTAGCGATGTGATGTCAACTATCAGCTGGCTTCAACATTTTTGAAAATTGTATGATCATCTTTGAGAACCAGTACAGACCAGTTCTAGCACGCCACTGCCTGGGGCTAAGTGATGAAATGGAAGCTGCACCAGGCTGAAAGGCAGGAGTTCTGGAACTGGATTCGTTACATCATCCTTGTGAATTTACATTCCCTACCCTGAGCCTCAACGTCCCCAGCTGTCAAATGGTGAAAGTAGTCCTTGCCCTTTCTGCTTTGAAGGCATTAGGACGTCAAGAGCCAATGGCCAGGGTAGTATATGAAAAATGTGAATGCCCTCAACATCTCCCTGTATCCTTTCTTAAACCTGCTCACATTTGCTGGTGGCAAATTGTGTCATTCCTTGCCAGCCAAGCAGTAGGGACATTTGCTGAGTGCCCTAATATTTAAAACATGTATATTCTGGGAAGCAACCACAAGCTGCCTGGCCATGAAGGGCTGAGAACCCACTGGAAGTTTGGAAGAGTTGTTTCTGATGATAGTGGATGTCTTTGGGTGGGGGGCGGGACTCAAGCGTTCAGCTTCATTGACCTCCCCCCATGTCACCTAAAACAGGGCACAGTGCACCTTACACCCTCACTTTTCAGAACTGACCCACTGATTCACTTGGCTTTTGCCCAGAAAGTGATGTTGACATCCCAACAAATTATTACCTCCTCATCAGAAGAACTGGGGTTTTAAGATAGCAAAGCCTCCTGGGTCATTGGAGGGCTCCTCTGACCCATGGGCCAAACGCTGCCAACACCTACCATTGGCAGGCTTCTCACTTTGCGGTACCTCACCATTTGGTCCCCAGGTGAGGGCCGATGCAGATGCCGCAGGTTGCCCTCTACCCTACCATCCGCCTGTCCTCCCGGGCACTCGGTGTTGGCTATGAACATTTCTTCCAGGAGTTTCCCACAGACTCCTCACACTTAGCAACATCCCCCCGAGAACTCCTCTCGCAGTGGTGCTTATCTCAGTAAATGGCCCCTCCGCTGCCCTTTCACTCAATCTGGAAACCGGGGAATCATCCTTGACTTTTCCCTCACCCTCATTTCCCACAGCCAACCAATCACCAAATCTGGTCCATTCTACTGCTCCATGTGTCAGGGCTGTCTCTTCCTTGCCCGGCCCAGTGCCACCACTTCTCCGGCCTACAGTAAACTCCTGGCTGGCCTACTACCTGTGGTCTCTGTCCCTCTGATCCATCTTCCACATTTCGTGACATGACCTTTCTAAATTGCACATACAATCATCTTACTCTCTGGTCTGAAACCCTTCTGGTGCTCCCTACTGCTATCACTCTTCCTGAGCACTTTCATCCCGTCCCATGATTTTAGTTAACTTTCCTCTGCTCACTGGTGACCCTCAGGTCTTTACCTCCACCTCTAAGCTTCAGAGTCTATAAAAGCAATTGCCACCTAGACATCTTCCCTGGAGGCTCTCCAGATTCTTCAAACCAACTTGTCCCAAACAGAACTCATCATCTCTCCTTGCTTTCCTCAGATCTGCCTCTTCCCCAGTGCTCTCCATCTCAGCATGTGGTACCATCACACCACCAGCCATCCAGTGGGTCAACTCAGAAAGCTGAGTCATTGTTGACTCCTCTCCCTTCCTCGTCTGGTCCTTTCCATTCTATACTTAGAAATGTCCAGAATACACCCACTGCTACTACCCTGGTCTGAACATCATCATTTTTGCCTGGATTATTCCAACCCTCCCTCCACACTCTATCCTCTTTGTAGCGGTTCATGTGCTGTTAAAACATAGATCTCATGATACTTTTGTTTTTAAAAAAATGTTTGAGAGTATTCTATTACCTATGTGATAAAATAATTTGCATACATTATCTTCGTTCTTTATAACAACCCAAGAAAGTAGCTATTATCCCAGGAAATGGATTCTCAGGGAGGAAACAATAAAGTAAGTGCAGAACGAACTCAGGATTTGAATCCAGCTCTGCTTGGCTCTAAAGCCCTGCTCCTTTCCCCTTACCACGTGGGGTGGAGGACAGTGGGCAAGTGAAGTTTGCAAAAGTAATGCAAGCTCTTCTCTACACCGCACTCAATCCGCCTCATTCCCCGGGGGGTCTTGACATGCAGTAAACAAAGAGAACTAGGCCTTAGATGCAGGCTCCCTAAGGGCACGTCCAGCTTGAAGAGTCACAAACTCTGAGACTCTAGAGGCCACTCATCTGCCTATATATTTGTCTTCTTAGAAGCCTGTTTTCAACTTTCTTAATGCTGAGGCTTCGATTCATAATGAAATGTGAGTGCAGTCCAGAAGGTGCATAGTCAAGGAGGTAACTTCTCTTGTCCTCAGCTTCTTGTTAGTGAAACGGGACGATGGTTTCCTGCTTCATTCCCTCCCTGTGTTGTTGGTACAGTATAGGGAAAAGTGGACATGAACATGCTTTCCGAACTGAGAAGTGCTTTCTGAGTATGTGGGTTTATTAGGCGGAACCTTCTTGTTTTCCTGTTGGTGCCAAGTAGACAAGAATAATTCTCTGCAACAAGAGAACTGAACACTATGGTGTGGTGCAAGTCTCTGGCTGTGTGGTGACATTGTCCCTTGTCATCTGACTTTTGTCAGCGTAGACAGGCATTGGCTTAGTGGGCTAATTCTTTAGTGGCTTTAGGCTCTGTACCTCAAACCACCAGCTCAGAGAGGGGCCACTTCCCCAGTGGCCCCTCTTCCCGGGCAGACGCCCCTCTGGAGCCCAAGATGAGGATCAGACTGACTTGAGTTCTAATCCCAGCTCTGTCTCTTACCAGCCGTACAACCTGGACTACCTAACCACTCAGAGCCTCAGCCTTATCCATAAAATAGACTTATGATTATTTTGGCACAGGATGAATTTGGGCTTAAGATTAAATAATTAAAATTATTTCAACGTACAATGACTATGCACCTACTCAACTAGCCAGGGAGCAGGTAATGATAATCATTAGCATTGGTCGGAAGCCAGATGCTTTAAGTGTCCTCACCAGTGCTAGGAGGGAGGCACTGCTCTTGTCTCAGATCGAAAGGGACCCCAGGCTCCAGGAGGTAGGGTGATTTGTGTACAGTCACACAGCAAGCGAGGGACAGAGTGGTACCAGAACCTCCACACCACAGAGCCCGTCTCTGCTTCCATGCAGCCCCATGTGTCTGGAGGAGGCACCAGGTGGCCACGGGTCACAGACGACAGAGCTACCCTGCCAGCTTAGGGAAGAAGGGAATATGGGCAGCATCTCTATGAGAAACCCATCTGTAGCCCAATGAATCAAGCTATGTGATCTTTCTCAACACCCTTAAGGATCATGGGCAAAGAGGCAGATAGATCTCAGGTGGCTCTTGGCCACCTCCTCCTGTGGCCCCAAATTCAGGGCCCCCATCGTGACCACCATAGTCATAGCTTAAAAAAGACAGCCCACCCTTCCCCAGCCTCCTCCTGGCTGCTGCCTGACAGAGCCGATGTCCAACTCGGTGTTAATGATTAACACGCAGCGGTGGGATCGCAGAGTTGCCGAGAGTCCTGTGTCCAAGAATGAACTGCATTGCTAAATCAGCGAAGACAGTTGCCAAGGTAACCCCCATGTAATCTATTTAACCGGCTCCCCAAACACCAATCAAGGTCAGATAACGCACTCGAGCACCATATGAACACACTCAGACGGCATCAAGCTTTGTAGCAAGACAGCAGGGAAGGAAGAAACCTCATTAGAAAGAAGGAAAAAAGCACCCTAAATTTCATTTTGAAAAGTGTTAATTGGGAATGCAGCAGGCTCTGGTGGGGGCCAAGTCCACCACTTGGGGCATGTCCTGGCCACAGAGGAAGTCACTTGGGGCCATTTGTTAAGAGCTGCCACAGTCTTCCCACTTAGGATCAAAACAAAAGGCATGGCTAGACTAAATTATTCATTTCATTGAGTGTTTTATTAATACAAAGGCTTGTATTTACATTTGAACCTAATGGGGTGGGTTTGACTCCTTTCAGGGGTCCCCTTATCTGCCTAGCCCATTGAACCACTAGCCCATTCGGCAACACTTCTCAAAGGTTCTTTTAAATTTCTTTAAAGACTCTGAGGGGCCATTGAACTTGCATTTCCTCTTCCCTCACCCCATCAGCCTCCCCGGAGAGTGGCCTGGGGGGGAAAACCCCACTTTGTGGACTTCTTATGTTATGCCATTTCATTTCTTCTAGTTCCTACAAAAAAGGTCCTGGAAATGAGGTGAGGGGGGATAAGGTGAGGCATGCAGTGGGGGGTAGGCTCCCCTGTCACCAGGGGAGGTTCCCAACAGCAGGCCACAGTCCTGTCATCTATCCTGTCCTCCACTGGCACTGAGCCAGAAAAAAATAAAAGTGGCTAGCCTCAAAAAATAAGACCGAATCAAATCCCCAGGGCTTCTAACCCACCTTTGGGCTGACTGGAGCCCTCTTCAGAGTTTCCCGCCTGTTACGGCACTGGGGTGGCTGCCACATTCACTCATCTTCCAGTCTACCTCTCAGTCTTCACCCAACCCATCATGGTGGCCTTGTCTCCCACAATCCCATCATGGTACAGGGCCCACAGTCGGATCTCTGGAAATGTTACTGAGTTCAATGGGCCACCTCCTTATGGAGCATATCCTGAGACCTGCCTCCCTGCTCTCTGGCCCTCAGTGAATCTATCCCCTTCCAGCCTATCCCTGCAGGAGCCCGAGCCACCTGAATCACAAGCCAGGGGAGCAGTTGATGGGCATGACCATCAAACATTTTCTCTGGAGAAGCATTTTGCTTTTTTAACCCAAAGGTCCAGCTTAGCCCAGATTTGTCAAATTTGTATCCCGAACCCTCTTTTTCAAACATGATTAATTTGAGGAGCTCCATATGGGGGTTCTGAGGATTAAGAGAGCTCTCAATACTGATGGTTTCATCAGAAAATTAGCAACTTTTGTCTGGAGTTGAGCCCATCAAGTAGGACGTTTGTGCCACTCAAGGTCCATGACAGAAAGTCTTCCTAGATGAATTAAATACCTTAAGATGGAAAAATTATGCTTTATGAAAACATGGGCTATAACTCTGGGACCTTTGAGCCACAACTCTCCCATCCATCTTGAATATGGGAAAGGGGGCCAAAGGACGCAGGACGGACCGACCGAGGGCATACTTTTTTGGTTTAGGAATTGTCAGCAGATGCTTCAGAAAACCTGTCAGCTGTGGATGTGGATGCGGGTCCCAGGATGTTGCGCTGAAGAAGGACAGGTATATAAGAAAGGAGGGGAGGTTTGCTGACTCCACAAATATGTGTACATTCAAGGTTCTGGGCAAATAGTTTTAGAGGAGGCTGTCTTTCAACAAAGGGGGATAGAATCAGATATTTCAGATTTGGCCAATGGGCTGCTTTCAAAGTCCATTGCTAGTTGCGTAATGGTTGCAATGTATTTAACATGCACTGACCTGGGAACTGTTGTTTCATTCCTTTAGCTTCAGCATCAGCCTGGCAGATTGCTAAGCACTAAAGACTTTTGTAAAGACAGGTGCAGATGGAAGCCTTCCTATCTTCCCAAATTGTTCTCGAAGTGACAGGCAGGCTACTTTCCTAGAAGCTTCGAGATCAAGAGTTGAAAAGGTGGGTTTTGGTGGAATCACTCACAGCAGCTCTCTTTCAGTAAAGTTCCCAAAGGAAGGCTCACGTCAGTCACTGCTTCCTGGCTGGGGGGAGACATGACAGGGCCCTTACCTCTGAGCTCAGTGTCCTTCTCTTCCAAGGACTTTTCTGTTTTCCTTCTTCCTCGTCCAGGGCCAAGCTTTGCAAGGCAACAGAGAAGCAGGGGAAGGAGAGGCGAGCCCCGGAGTAGGCTGACACACGATTTACTATTCTTTCCCTCGCCTATTCCTGCCCCTCTCTCCTCCCACCATTAGACTTATATCAAAGAGCCCCATTTGGGAAACAGCAACCCAAATGTCCATGCATGGATGAATGGATAAACAAAAGGTGGTCTTATCCATAGAAGAGAATATTATTCGGCCTTCAAAAGGGAGGAAATTCTGCAGTATGCTCCAACATGGATGAATCTTAAAGACATTATGCCAAGCGAAATAAGCCAGACACAAAAAGACAAATGCTGTATAAATCCACTTATATGAGGTACCTAAAATTGTCTAATTCATAGAGACAGAAAGTACAATGGTGGTTGCCAGGGGCTGGGAAGAGGAGCAAATGGGGAACCGTTGTTCAATGGGGACAAGGTTTCAGTTTGGGAAGATGAAAGGATACTGGGGATGGGTGGTAGTGATGGCTGTGCAATGTGAAAGTACTTGATGCCCCTGAACTGGATGAACACTTGAAAATGGTGAGAATGGCAACGTTTATGTTATGTGAATTTTACCGCAATAAAAATTTGTAAAGAAAGAGCCTCACTTGAATCTGCTTGAAATCAAGAAGGAGGGACTGGCAAATCAAATCATACTTAGGTCAATTTCCCATCACGCTCACTTCACCTGGGAATGACTTTTTTTCTGAAAACACTTCAAGCAGGGCCAGACAGCACTCTTTGATGATAGTGTAGAGGTTTCGGTGCTTCGGGGGCTGGGGGAAAATGGTGAGTGCTCACATGAGAGCTGCACAAGTGGACTCCTCATCACAGACTGGGAATCAAAACAAACGACAGAGAGGCTCGGCTGGGCCCTCAGCCCACCCTCTCCATCTGGGGGAGGGGAGGCAGGAGGGAATGAGGGCACGCCAGGGAGGGTTACTGAAGTCTGAGCCGGAGAGGCCCGAGACAGCACCTAGCCCACATCTAGCCCCGGCTCCTCTGACCAGATGGGAAAGTAGAGACCATGCCCAAGACCACAGAGTCCATGGCAGAGGCGAGGATGGAATCCCGGTCTACACCACAGGGCTGCAGACTTGCTTGGATAGAGTGCCCTTCCTTGGGCATTTGAGCTGTGCCAGGACCCACTGGAACAGAGCGTAGCTAGAAAAGAGGGCAGATGCTGGCACAAGAGGTACCACTTTGAGGCGTTCGGAACCGACTTCTCTGAAACAGAAACCCCCTCCCCTAAAGCCAGACAGACCCTATTTCCTCATTAAAAAGGCTCCAGAGGCAAGCTGGTTGGTATAGGTGAAAAAGCAGGATGAGCATCGGCTTTTATACACGAAGAAACTGAGGACTGGTGAAGGGAGGTGATTGTTCAAGGTCATAGCTAGTAAGTGAGAGAGAAGGGACTGGAATCCCCTAAATCAAGTACACAGCTTTACAGCCCCCCGACGTACCCTCCCCCCAATGCAGTCACCTGGACCATTTATTAAGTATTAATCATTCGTCAGGCAACGTGCTAAAGGCTTGACGTTTATTTACTCCTCGCGACACAATTGAGGAAGCGAGTGCTGGGATTACTGATCTTTCGCAAGACGCTGTGGTGCCTCAGAGAGGCTAAGTGAGTTGCCCAAGTCACACGAGCATAAAGTGGGACACTGGATTTCCAACCCCAGACAGTTTAGCTCCAGAACACATATTCTTAACCATGAAGTTAGGCAGCCTCTATAAAATTCTTTTAGAGACATGTTTCCGTAAACACTGAGCCTCCCCAAGAATGGACACTTAAAGTCCCGTCCTATATGTTATCCCTGCCCCAACTTGCAGCTTATCAGAGAGATCAAGGTCAAAAAGGCCTTAGAAAACAGAGGCTAAAGGGCAGATCCCAGATCTCACCAAGGTTAATACCTAACATGCATTTCTTTGATAGACAGAGAGGAGTCCCAACTGATGTTTTCCTTTGAACTTTGTTTATTGCATTTTTCAAAATTGACATATAATTTGTATACCATAAAATTCACCCTTTGAAAGTGTACAGTTTTTGATATATTCGCAAGGTTGCGTAACCATGACCACTACTTAATTCCAGAATATTTCCATCGCCCCACAAAGAAACTCTATACCCATTAGCAGCTATTTCCCATTCCCCCCTCACCCCAGCCCCTGGCAACCACTAATCTGCTTTCTGTCTCTATGGATTTGCCTATTGTTGACATTTCATATAAATGGGATCATACAATCTGTGGCCTTTTGAGACTGGCTTCTTTCACTTAATGTATTTAACGTTCATTCATCTTGTAGCAAGTATCAGTACTTCATTCTTTTCATGGCTGATTAATATTCTGTAATATGGATATATCACATTCCATTTATAAATCCATCCATTGATGGGCATTTTTGCTGCTTCCACGTTTTGCTCTTATGAAGGATGCTGCTATGAACATTTGTGTACGATCTATTGTGTAGACACAGGTTTTCAGTCCTTTTGGGTAGATACCTAGGAGTGTAATTGGTGGGTCATACGGTCACCTTGTGTTTAACTTTTGGGGGAACTGCCAGACTATTTTCCAATGTGACTATGCCATTTAAATCCCCACTAGCAATATATGAAGATCCCAATTTTGCCACATCCTCACACCATTTATTTTTCTTTTTTTAAATTACAGCCATTCTAGCGGATGTCAAGTGTTCTCTCATTGAGGTTTTGATTTGCATTTGCATTTCCCTAGTGATTAATGACATTGAGCATCTTTTCAGGTGCTCATTGGCCACGTGTATATTTTCTTTGGAAAAATGTCTATTCAGATATTTTGCCCATTTTTATTTGAGTTACTCGTCTTTTTATTGTTGAGTTCTTCAAATCTTCTGGATACAAGTCCCCTATCAAATAAATCATTTACAAATATTTTCCCCCAGTAACCTTCCTTTGGTTCACATAGTTTGGGAACATCAAAGGTGGAAGGATCCTCTGGAATCACTTGGTCTCTTTATCCCCCTGTACCTGAATGTCCCTTTCAAGGATACCGGCTGCTGTCATGACAACCGAATGGAAGCAGAGCATAGAATGATGGCAAAAGCAATTTGCTCTTAAAAAAAAAACAAAAACATTTTTTTAGTTAGAAGTAACCTCTCCCCAATCTGCTATGGAAATAGATTAAAACAAAACAGAGCAACCATCCGGAGACAGCCACCTTCAACTAACACACAACCCACCCAAATCTGCAACACTCAAAGCATCAATTCCATTCCTCACCCAGGGCATGAACCACCTCATTTATCTCCTCAGTTTAAAAAGTCTTACCCCAGAGACATTACAAATGAGATTTAAATTTAAATTAAATCTAATTCCAAACACACGTGTTCAGTCACAGCGAAGCCCCAACAAATTAACTTAGTCCATTTAAACAGAGCGTTGGCTCCAGCTGGGCAGGTGTCTACCCAGAGTTCCTTTCCATAAGTTGAGTATTAGTGAACCGCCTCACAAACACAGGCAGCTCCTGGAAGGGTGACTTGGTTGCTTGTCATGAGAATGGACAGGCCGTGACAGGGCCTGCTTGAAGATAGAAGCATCTTCATTGAAAACGAGTTGCCAAACAAGTCCCTGAGTTGAGAAACCACAGTGCAGCATTGATGATAACAAGAAGATCCCACCCGGCTGTGCCCAAAGCCCAGACTCTGGTCAATGTCAAGGGTAACTAGTACACAGTACTAGATTTTGGGAGAATTATCACATTTCTCTCAGCCTTGTGCTGAAATCTGTGAAGCACCTAGAGTACCTGGGAAATACCTGTCCATGTCAGTCACTGCTGCTTCTTGGTCCACACTTGCCTGCAGCCAGACCTCCCTGGCTAATGATAAGATTGAAAAGCCAGTGTTCACATCGGCCAGGGTCTTAGGCCTTTTGCTACCACAGACCCTGCTATGGCCTGGCTCCACCCCTGGAGTGTACACAGTATGTGTTTGTGCTTTGAAGAGTGGAAAGCCATCTCATCTCAGCCAGATGCAGAGGCACACTAAAGCTGGTGTTTTGCCAAAGATGCCCCATAGGTCCTCCATCTGGGGCCATACCTTTGTCACCGAGAGACAACACTTGCTGGTTTGATTTTGAGGTGCCATGTAAGGGCCTTGCAAATCCCACGCCATGCTGAATGGGCAGAATGGGTCGGGAATGAAAAGGGCAGAGCAAATTCAGCCCCATCCCTAAAAGGACAAGGAGAGCTTCCTCATGAGTGTCTCCTAGAGGAAAAAGCAACAAAAACACAAGAAACCTTAAAGTGAGCACTAAGCTGTTACTGAGGCTGGCTACCTTCTGAATTGAGATCAAATTCTTGCCAAGAAAGAGATCTTAGCACTGCTATTATTGATGAAGGACAGAAACGAAACACCATCATCTCAACCACTGTGGAACAGGTTTGGAAGAACCATTTTCAATTTATTTTCAAAATTTGTTTACAGTTAAAGAAAAGCACATGTCTGTTGCTACTTCTGTGGTTTGGGTCCTAGCATATGAGTATAATGACCTAACAACACTATAAACTTAACAGAAAGAGCTGAAGTCCTGGAAAGAAGCCAAGTTCTTCAAGTAAGTAGAACTAGCTGTGCCTGGGCCCATCTTGGAGAGTTTGTGTTTCCTGGTTTCTCTAGATCAATAAGGAGGCTATGGACAACTATTTCTACTCTCCTAGGAAAACAGGCTGGTTATCAGGTGTGCCTCATGGAGGGATAAGCCCCTTCAATGAGACCCCTTCTTAGATTTTTCCCAGCAGATAGAGACCACATTGAGCATCTCACTCTGCCTGGATAGTCCTTGCTCAAGCTAAATTCATTCACCTTGACCACAGAGCACGGGAAGGCCAACGCGCTATTAGAGCCCTCCTTCAAATGTGTGCAAAGCATTCGGATCCGAAGGGATTACAGTTAAACTCTCTTTCTGGTCCCACCTTGAGAAAATCAGTGGAGTCCCCCAAATTTTGATTCTCTACAATTTCCATGTTTGATTCAGTATCCCTCATCTGTCTCCTGGCCCCTGGCCCCATTTTGCACTGCCTATGGACTGAGTTCCTACCTTTTGTTCTCTCCCAGAGCCACTCCTGGGTCCCCAAGAAGAGACAAAGGCCACCTCCCAAGCCTTCTCTTGGGCTTAGAGAACAGAAATGTCTTTCCTTTTTCTGGGGTGGCTGCTCAAATTGACACCATAGCCATTCTGAGGAGAGAGTGAGCCTTCCATCCCTTCCATCCCAGGCTAAGGATGTCAACTCTCTGAGAGCCACCATGATGGGTTCAATTGTGTCCCTCTTCCCCCCAAAAAAGATTTGTGGGAGTCATAACCTCTGGTACTTCAGATGACCGCATTTGCACCTAGGGTCTTTACAGAGGTGATCAAGTTAAAGTACGGTCATTAGGGTGTGTCCTAACCCAGGGGTTCCCAACCCCCGGGGCTACAGACTGGTATAGATCAGTGGCCTGTTAGGAACTGGGCCGCACAGCAGGAGATGAGCAGTGGGCGAGCAAGCAAAGCTTCATCTGTATTTGCAGCTGCTCCGCAGTGCTAACATCATTGCTTCAGCTCTTCCTCAGATCGTCAGGCATTAGATTCTCTTAGGAGCACCGGTCCTTGGTGCCAAAACGGTTGGGGACCACTGGCCTAACTCACAATGACTGGTGTCTTTATAAGAAGAGGAGATTAGGACACAGATACACAGAGGGGAGACTATATGAAGACACAGGGAGAGACGGCCATCTACAAGCTAAGGAGAGAGGCCTGGAATAGCTCTTTCCCTCACAGCCCTCAGAAGGAACCAATCATACCGACACGTTGATCTGGGACTTTCAGCCCCCAGAACTGGGATACAATCATTTTTGTTGTTCTAAGCCTTCCAGCTTGTGGGACTTTGTTGTGGCAGCCTTAGCAAACCAATACAGCCTCCTATTTTGACAGCCAGACGATGGGTATTAAATATCCAGAGGAATTTTCTAAAATAAATGTCAAAGTGCCTCTCAAATACACATTACAGTACAACCTAATTCTCCTCCAATATCCTCTTTAAAAAGGCATCTGAAACAATTTGGTTTTGTTTTTCAAAAGAGAAATAGGGACAAATAAGACGTATGTACCCATCACGGTGCATGGCAAGCTGGACTGAAAGCCAAGGCAGGGAAGAAAGGGGAGTAAAGCCCCTGGGTTTGTGGATGGAACCTAGTTAGGCACCAAGTGGAGCGGGACTCAGCTTCTCACTGCACCCTGAAAAACTGGTGTCAAGTTTGGGGAGTCATGGTGTTTATCTGGATTTGAGTGGGCAGCCCACTCAAATGAGCCAATAGCCTCACAAGTCAAAACCATGCCCTCTCTGCACAAGGACAGTAGAAGGCCTGTCTTGATGGATCCCAGAAGGCCAGGCTTCAGAAACACAATAGCTGCTCCTCGAGTTAGCATAAGCAATAACAAGAACCAAACCTAGGTGTGACTACGATCGATAGCGCTCTTGCACCTGAATTCTGTTGCTCAGCCCTCCGTGAGCCCTGAAGGAGTTACTCTCTGTTCATTGGCCTAACGAAGCTCATACCGTATGTGACAAAATCAGAACTCAAACTCAGTCCTCTTCACGATGATCAGGCCACCAGTGCCATTTCCCTCAAAGTCGCAGAAAAATGGAGAATGCTGCTGTGAAGCCGGAAGAAAGCTAGAACAAACGAATCAAAAAAAAACCAAAAAACCCAACCCCATGTACGCTGCAACAAAGACGGCTGCGGGAGAAATGTTTGGCTTGGAAACCGAAATGTTTTGCTGAGCTACAGAAAGGAAAAGACCGAGAGTCGGGGGCTCAAATGAGCATGTTGACTACATTTCTAAAAGTGACACCATGGTTTAGGAATGGCTGAACTCTTCCTCCTCTTAGCTTCCTTTGGTAGGGAGCAGTGAGGGAGAAGCCAATTGCCTGGACAGCAAGTACCAAGGCTCGGTGCGCAGCCCTGAGCCTTCCCCAAAGCCACCCCCAGGTCTCAAGCTCCGAGGTCGCACTAAATGATGAACCGACAGGGACAGGTGGCCAATGAGTCTATGAGATGATAGCAGTCCCCTGATTCTGCCCAGTGGGGGCCTACTTGATGGCAGGAGTAGAACAATATAAATGATAAAGAGAAAGCAGAGAAGAAAGAAATCCACGGCCAGGCTTTTTTGGATTGGGCGTGCAGTGGCAGAGGAAGCTATAACATCCATCTCACCTGCAGATGGGAGGGCTGCGGCAGAGAATGGGACATTAGAGAGTAGGGGCAGTGACAGCTGCCAGCACACGAGGATCAGACATACAAAGGCAAAGCTGGCTATGTGTGTGATCATGTGTGCCTGTGTGGGCATGTGTGGGTCTGTGTATACATGCACATAGTGCATGGGTGCAAGTGCATGGGTGTGAGAGCATGTGCACATATGAGCGTGTGCATATGTGTGTGAGTGCATGCATCCCTGCACATGTGTGAGCATGCGTGTGTGTGTGCTATTACATATTCCAACAACGAAGGCTTCCTTCAGGGTCCCTGGTTCCCTTTCCAAATCTACACCGTCCCTCCCCCATGAAACCAACACTTCTACCTGAGTTAATGGTCCAGTGGTGCTGAGGCAGCTCAGATAGAACTGCAAGGTGGTCGATCATCCTGAGAAGGGCAGAGCCAGTGGGGTGGGCTCTGTGGACAACATAGGAGGCAGGGTTCAAGACACGAACAGGAGTGATCTGAAGTCCAAGGACCCAAAAGCAGTTCACCTTGAGCCTGGCTTCAGAAGGTCCCACCAAGCAGGCTGGGTCTGTCTCCTTAGCTCAGTCCAGTGTCTTCTAGACGAGTCCCTGTCAAGGATGCCAAAGGGCCAGGAAAGGGAAGGGAGCAAGCCATATTCACACCTGTTTCTATACTGTTCCAGGAGACCTCACACACCCCACCAGATGCACATGGAGCAAGCTGTCACATACATCTTGAAGAAAAGACCTTCCATAGTGGCCCAGAATTTGCTGGGTCATGAGAGGGAGCTGGTTCTCCTTCCAAGGGACTGTAGTGAAATGCTGGAGAGTCTAGTGCAACATGTGGTGAATGAAAAGGATTTGCAGTGAAACAAGAAGTTCTGACTATATGCTCAGGCGAACGTTGACTTAACAGAAATGTAGCATAAAGTAAATGAAAATAAAAATCCATGAGCCTCAGCAATTATTCAACGAGATGGTCCAGAAAGAGGAAGGACAACGTTATCTGTAGGTAAGTACTGTTTTTGTATTCCGATTTCACAGATGAGGAAACAGAGGCACAAAGAAGAGAGTTAACTTGGCCATTGTAGCCCCACACACCGAATCTCCAGGAGTTACTTGCAGAGTGGGGACTAGAACCCAGGACTTCTGACTTCAACACCAGGGCTCTTTTTCTATACTCATCATTTCAGGACCAACAAACAGTTCTGAACAAAATTGCAATGGCAAATAGAGGTACTATTCTAAAAGAGCTGGGAGGGGCCAAGAAGCTTCACTCATTTTGTGTGTGTGTGTGATCTGATCAGGTCCTGTTTCTAGAGAGTTGGATGGGTCATGGTCCCAGTGCCCCTGTGGGGTGCATGGTGACAGGCAGTGCTCAGGTGGGCCAGCGCTATGAATGGCTGTGGCCAAGGCACCTGAAGACCCACCTGTGCTGTGATTAACTGCAGGGAGGTGGAACCAGACTGGCCGGCAGGAACTGGGTCAGGAAGGACCCTCAGGGGGAGGTTTGGCCTTTATCCCATACACAGGGAAACACTGTGGAAGGATTCCAGGCAGGGAAGTAACAAAGGCAGATGTGGGCTCAAGCGGCTTTGCTCTGTGAGTGCCAGTCTGGACCCAGGGAGACCAGGGAGAACGCTGGAGCAGTGGAAGAGACAAGAGATAATGGGGGGTTGGCCACAGATGGCGTAGGGAGACTCCAGGCTCCAACCTCCACAAGAAACCCTCTGCCCACAAAACCAAGTGGCACCTCAAAGACGGCAATCAACGATTGCATTGCTTTATTACTGGGTTTTCCAGCTATTTATATACAACAGTCTCCCCACAGAACAGGTGTCAAAAATGCAGCAAACTCTATTGTGCTGAAAAAGTCACTTTGACAGGTTTAATTACTGAGACTGAATTGTGTGAGAGCATAAACAAATCTTTCTTGTCAAAGTTCATATTGAAAGTGGGGAAAATGGATTGTAAAATCAAGCACACTAATCATTTGAAAGGTATTCTTCTTTCCTTTGGAAAATTCTAGCACTACTCTCATACATATATGTGGCCCCTCATCCCCCAAACCTGTCTCTCCAACAGAGCACACCAGAAATATGAGTGGCTCCCAGGTGACATCACTCTGGCTGCCAGCAATGAGGTGCCCATGCAAATCAGTTCCCCAACTTTCACCACTGGAACCTGAGAAATCATAAGGCACCTTGGGGACAAATGTCCAAAGGAGAGCATGGACTCTGTAGACATAATAAGGCACTCTAGCTCTTGACTGCACTTGCTAGTTTCTCACATGTTCCATAATCTCTCTGGCAGTTTAAATCAGAAGGAAAAAGCAAAAGGAAATTGCAGTGTCTATGTGTCCTTTTGACATAGGTAAGACCAAAATCAGCCAAACCCCTCTGCCTCACCTTTGAGTTCTATAGCAGCCATATCTGTCCTCCTTCCAGCGCTCTCAATGCCCCTAGTGCCCAGGCCCCTGGGCTGCTCCTCTCTGCTTTCTCCATTGCATCGAAGGCCCATCTTTGGTTCTCCTGGTTGGTCCCACTTACTGCTGCCTGCCCCAATTCGGCCTGGTTTTAGTTTCATCTTGATATCTCTACCTTTCCCTTCCTGGGACTCCCAGAGCAAAGAGCACCCCTAAGCCTTCTTCCCTTGTTGCCGAGACACTCGTGGACACCCCAAGGGAAGAAGAGAAGGCTTGATTGTGGTCCAATCTGGGTTAAATGTCATGAAGTTCCAGGAGCCACAGCACCACAGGCAGCAGTCAGTGGGGACCACCTCCTCATCCAGCCTGGGATGAGAGGGGACTTCCAAGGTACCTGTTGTCACCATTTAGCCAAAGAATATAAAGATCACCAATTTGCCATGTGAAGCAACTTAGGGACAGGCAAAGAAGGCAACAATTACATTTCACATAAGTGATTCCACTGACCTTTCATAAAGGGAAATGTATTTGGCATCTCATCAGTTCATGAGACTCAAACCTTCAGCCTCAAGGCTCTGGTTCTGTCAGCCCAGTGTCCACACTGCAGGATGTCAGAGGCCATGTGTACAAATCAGAGATGGGAAAAGCACACTTTGATTTAGTATCACCAGTCACCAGTGAACTGCAAACCAATCCGTCTGATGTGTAGTCAACCCCTTATTTGTAGCAACTCCAAATAAGGAAGGGGGAGATTCTCATCTCTGAATTCAATACATATCCTTAAATTAACATCAGTCACTTTATGGCAGTTTCCCCTTGATTGATTAAAGTCAAAAATAGCAAAGAAGTGCCTTGGCCTGCTTAGAGCAATCGCCATTCTTCCACATTGCAGAGCTTCTGGGATGAGACCTAAAGCAGTAGAAATGGCCTGCGGCTGCTGAATTCCTACACAAACACACTCATCACTCCATAGTTTAAAGGAAGAAGCCCCATGAAATCACAATGCATCAGACACTTCAAAACACGGGCCTTTGCTTAGTGGTGTTGGATGACAAACAACCCACTCTGACCCCTATCCCCCACAGCCCAGGACCCCAAGCCAGCGGTCTCCAGTAGCCTCAATTACTTATTTATCCGATGTGTCTGTAAATCAAATGTCAGCTTACATCCTCACTGACCCAACTCCACATCAAGTCTCATAGAAGAAACATTTACAGTACAAATAAAATGAGTGTCTGTAAAGCCGCATTGCCTTAAAATTTGACAAAAATAAGAGCATTTGATTTTAGTTAATGTTTTGCCTCAGCACAGAGGAAGCGCCATGGAAGCCTGGGATGGAGCTTGACGTGGGGCAACGCTCCCACGAAAGTCCCTGGCCCTCACAATGGAATCCCTTGTGCCCCTTGTGTTCGCCGTAGGGGAGGAAAAATAACTTTTCCTTCACTCTTTTAGATTATTGACAAAGCTCCCCCCCCCCAGCAATAAAAGAGATCGGAGGAGAAAAACAAATTTATTAAAATGAATACTTCCTGTATACGTGGAAGAGTCTCCGGAAAACAGTTAACATTCTTAATTGGCCCAAGCCACTGCCTTAAAAACCATCCGTAACTAAAGGCGAAAGATGATAGGGGTTGGGGGAGCCAGCTACAAGATGTTACCAGCTAAGGGAGGTTACAAAGAAAAAAAAGCTCAGTAAGCAAAGGTATGGCTGTTATGCAGATTTAGGTCCTGGGGCTCTGCCTCAATAAGAGTTTCTAAGGAGGGGATGGCATCTTTACAAATGGAGATTTCCTTTGTAAATGTAAATGTCTCTTACAAAAGGGCAGCTTCTACTCTGTTTTCCGAGCTTCTCCTAAGTCTGCTGTTTCTTAAAAATAACCGGCCTAGAATAATCCTTATGCCAAGGAGGCATATTTTGGGGCGGCAGATTCCATGTCCGGCACGCTCCTAGGCTTTGGGGCCTAGGCATCCCTGGGGGAGGGGAAAGATTCCTCCCACAGGAAGTGCTGCTGCTCCAGAGCATCCTGGCCCTGGACAAGGCAGCTGCCCAGGACACTCGGGCTGGACTGGGGCCGTACCTCAGAGACCCCCAAACCTGCCTGGCCTTCACCACAGACCCAGTGAGCGACAGTGGTTTTGGGCAAGCGTGGTAGGGTGGACGAGTCTGACTCTAGATGTGGAGATTCAAGTCAGAGCCGCACTCAGACAGGTGTGCTGGCGGGCAGAGGACACCTAGAGCCCTCTGGGCCATCGTCAGAAGCAAAATCTAGCTTCTAATCTTAAAGAACCCAAGAAGTACCCCAAACGAATTCATCATTCCCAAGGGAGCAAGGGTCAGTCACATGGATAGAGCTGGGGCTGGAAATATTCTGAAGCTGAGAGCAGCTTGCCCAAAGTCACCCCACTAAGAGGAGAAGAAGCCAGAATTACACCTCAGCTTTCTGGCTCTCAAGGATATTTGTCTTCCTTACTCTGCCCAGTGTGCAACCCTGTAACACTTGGCTCCAAACTGGTTCCCACAGTCCAGGGCATCACATATCCTCATTCTATAGGGAGAGAGGAAAGTCACAGGGTTACCAGGCTTCTTATCTGAAGAAGCGACTGGAAGGCAAATTCTGATGAGCAGTAAGAAGGAGTGGGGGCTAGGTTCCCTCAGACATTTCCACCCACCTCACCGCACTCCCCTCCTTAAGCTTCGCCAAGTTCTTTGCCTATTTGGATGACACCTGCTGGGTTCTCCCAGGGCTCTGGCTGTCTCCAGGGAATTGGAAGGAAGCAGTACCTACTCCCATGCAGAGAGGCAAAACTTACCTGATGCCCCCAACGGCAGCCCATCAGCGTGTGTGCAAGTTTGGTTTGGGGTCCGTTTGGCTCCCCGTCCTTTTGTTTCCTTCTGGTCATCCATATCCCCTCTGACTGAGGCTATGAACTTAAACAAGCATAGGTTGAAATCCCAATCCCTTCACTTTCCAGCTGTGTAACCAGAGTTGAGGGCCTTAACGCCTCCGAGCCTCAGTTCCCTCATGGGGAAAGTAGGTTTCATACCTTATGTCTGGTAGAGTGACTATGAGGCTCTAGAAGAATGTACATGAAAGATGGGAAGGATGGTCAATCCCTCTGTGTGTGTCTTATGGCAGCCCAGCTGTAAAGTTGGCCTTAGCCTTGGCTCTGTGTGTGTGTGTGTGTGTGTGTGTGTGTGTGTGTGTGTGTGTGTGGTTTCCAGTGGGAGCCCCTTCTGCTGAGTATGGAAGAAGGGTGCAGTAGAGGCAAGAGCTACAGGGGGCACTGGGCAGTGAGTGAACTGGAGAGCAGGAGGAAGGCTGGCACGGCCTGCAACCTTGATCTTGGAGGCCTACCCCGTTGGGGGTTTCACCTGCCTTTGCAAGAGTTTGCCAAGTTTTTACTTTGCACTGGGATCCAACGGTAAGTAAAGCAGACCTAGATTCTTCCTTCTGGCACTTCCAGGCTCAGGGTTTCTGGGCTATGGCTGTCAAATACCATGCTGGGATTTGGGGGCCCTCCCTGCCAGCCTGAAAGCCATCAGGTAGGCAGCTATGCCCTCCCTTCAGTGGGCGCTCCATGCCTCATATTCACCACGTACTTTACACAAGTCTGTCTGTAATAGATAAAGCACCGGACCCTCCTTTTTAAGAGTCAAATGACTGAGGAAAGATTGTCGTCAGCCACCAAACACGTTTTTGGCAGCGTCAGGGCCGGGCACCAGATGTGGGCTCTGGGATGGAAAACACAGAAAGCACGTGTGCCTTGTCCACACCCAGCTGGCAAGCTAGTGGAGCAGGTGGGGAGCAGAACGAAGTATAGGTACAAGAGAGGGCCCGCCAGCAGCAGCACCAGTGGAGCGCCAGCAGGGCAGTGGCAGGGCTGGGGTGGGAGAGGGGAGCAAGGTGTTCTGAGTTTTGCAGGGTGGGAGGGGGACATGGGACAGTTTTGCCATAAGCTGCCACAAAATGCAACTCTTCTTGTTCTTTGATCTCACCGATTTTGAAGCCAGCTTTCCTATTTTTTTGTCAGGATATTTCTACCACAGCCTGACTTCTCTCCTTCCTGGAATGCTTTACCTACTCTCTCCCTCCAGCAGCTTGGGGATGCAAATTTAAATAACAATAGGCACTCCCCACTTCCCTCTTGGCCTGGCCTGAATTACCCCTGGGGTCCCTTGGAACAACAACCCCCCACCCCCACCCTGTCTGAGGAAGGCCTCACAGAGGAACAGGAAGCAAACCTCAGAGCTTGGGAGGACTAATCTGGGACTGCACCCCCAGATCACAAGGTAATTTCCTGGGCCCAATGCTGCACCCACAAGAAAGGCTGAAAATTTTTTCCCCTAGAAATCCAGCTGCTCAGAGAGAAGGTAAGGAGTGTCCACTCAAACAGAGGCAGGCAAGGAGGAGCAGGCCTGTCACTGGGCTCCACACTGCTCTGGGGGATGAGGTCAAGGGGGCAAATGCCCAGGGCCCTTCACATACTCAGGCAAGAGTTCAGGCCAGGAAAATAGCCACATTCCTCTCATTGTCATTTGCACCTCTTTGGCAGCCCCATATCCTCTGCGACTCAGTCTTGTGCCTTTGAAGCCGCTAATGTGTCTTTCCCTGGTCGAGTCAATGTCCTGCAGGTTTATGGCCTGGGAAACCAGGGGCGAGGCCACAGAGCAGCCACAAGTAACAAAATGGGCTTGAGGGAGGGGAAGGTGAATGGATTTTTTTTTTAAGGCTAATGGATATTTGAGGCACTTTGGAATGACACGCATTCAGTTCTCAGCCACTCTGCCAGGCGGATGTCATTAACCGTGGCTTCCCCAGTGGGACATCTGAAACTCTCAAAAGTTCAGCACCTTGCCAACAGTGGCAGAGCTAGTAAATGGCCAGAGGCTGGAGTCTAACCCACACTGTTTCACTTCAAAATCCCATGTTCTTTCCACTGCTCAACCCTAGATCCCTGGGTGGATGATTCAAATCCTTCCCATGGAACCTCCCCTGGGAGTCAGTACCTATATTTACTGCACTCAACCCAAGCGCACTGACTGAACCGATATTCCCGTCAGGACGCGGGGCCAGGGAGCAATATCAAACAAGGATCTGTTCATTGTCATCTTCCTGCACTGGAATATGAGCCCGATGACAACAGGGATTTTTGCCAGCTTTGTTCGTTTTCACTCTCTATTGTCTCAAACTGTGCTGCCCCATCTGATAGCTACTGTCACATGTGGCTATTTAAATCTAAATTAATTAAAATAAATAAAGTGAAATATTTAGTTCCTCAATTGTACTAGCCACATTTCAAGTGCTCCAGAGCCACATGGTGGTTACCCTACTGGACAGTGCAGAGATATGACATGTCCATCATCACAGAGATTTCTATGAGACAGTACAGCTCTACAACAATGCTTAGTGCATAGCAGGCACTTAATAGAGCTCTTTTGAATTGGGGCCAAATAAAAAAGACTGAAGGATATGGTTTTGAGAAATAACAACCAGGGGAATCATCATTCCGAGTCGAAGGGACAGCATACCAAAAGTTTTATTGATTTCTACTTCTGGTAATGGTAGATTAAATAATTTGGATCCTTCTCGATGAAAACAGAAAAGCTGGATAATAGGGTAAATAGACAGGCAAACTTAAACAAACACAAGCTTTATAAAACAATAAGAATGCTATTATTTATGGGGGTTTTAAAGTGTATATAGAATTAAAATGCACTAGTACAATAGCATATAAGTTGGAAAAGGGGAATAGAATTAATGTATTTTAATGTCTTTGCATTAAAGAGAGTAAAGGTACAAATTAACATTAGCCTTTGATAAGTCAAGTTATAATTTCTAAAGCAGTGGTCCTTCCTGCCTAGTCTGAGGACACCTGTGGTCTCCAAGAACCTTTCAGCGTCTGAGGGATTAAAGCTATTTTCATAATAATACTAAGTCCTTAGTTCCTTCTTCCTCTTTCTTTTTACAAGCATACAGTGGAATTTTCCAGAAGCTACGTGATCTGCGTGATATCACAACAGATTGAATGCAGAAACAGATGTGAGAATCCGATTTTCTTCTATTAAGCCACAAATTAAGAAGTTTTACAAAAAAGTAAAACAATACCACTCTTCTCATTACATTTTTGTTTAAAAGAATATAGATATTTTTCATAAAGCATTTTATTCGCGTTGGCTTAAATGTTCTACTTTTCAAAAGACACTGCTAAGAGAAGCAAAGACAAGTCACGAACTGGGAGAAGTGTTTGCAAATTATTTATCTGATAAGGGATTTGTATCTCTTATTTATATATAATAGATTTATATATAATAAATGGTCTAATTTCTGACATATTAAATATCAATAGGTATGATGCTCAGAAGATTGTACAGGGGATCCAGAGACCAAAACATTTGAGAATCTTTGCTCTAGCGTAACCACTATTAGTGGGAGTGGGGAGAGATCACTCCCCAATCCCAACCTTTGGCTTCTTTCCCATCATGCTCAGCCCTAGAGGCACAGCCTGGTTCCCTGTGGGCATGAGGCTCTGTCGTACCACTCCCGATGGTGGGATGGGAGGAGGAATGAGAAGTATGGGGGAAACAGTGTGGACCCCTAAAATACACTCCCCAAGGTACCCAGCCCAAGAGATCTCTACTTGCTAATGGATTATAATTGTTTCCACCATAAGAACCACCTTCAACTCTCTCTCTCTCCCCCCAGCTCTCATGTACACACACACACACATATATATATATATGTGTGTGTGTGTACATGTGCACACAAAGGTAGAACCCAGAACCACATGGAGCATTTCAATCAAACATACAAACTTTGGAGGTTGATGTTTCCAAATGGAGGTAGCAACGCGATCATTTGCAAGGGTGCAGCGGGGCCACAAGTTTGTTAGCAACCTGGTAAATAATTGTACCAAATGCAACATGGGCAAAAAAGGTAAGCATGCAAAATGGCTGCCTCCTTCCAGCCTTCTGAGCAATGTAAGGGGATTTTAAAGTGTCACCGGAAAAAGAGAAATGCCGCTGAGGTATAAAGACTTTGGAGATAGAATTCAAAATGGAGCCAACTCTTTAGGAGTTTCAGGGTTACACAGTCAGATTGAGGCAGATGGTACCTGGGCATTCAGATACTCAGGAGATGCCCAAATGCCTGGGCAGATAAGAGCCCTGCTGTAGACTTAGAAATATTTGCTTCTTGGTGCTTCATGCTTACTTTTCCAACATCGTAATTTTTCTTTACAAACAATAAAAAAGCCCTTATAGAGTTCAGCGGATTGCAAAAACGCTTCTCCAGCTTTCCTTGCATCCGGCCCTCCCAATGACTGTGAGGACTGAATGACGCAGCTCTTACTCACAGTCACATCTGTGCACAGCCAGGTCTCATGACTGGAGAGAGGCCCCTGAGAAGGGACTTGTACATCTGTGCACAGCCAGGTCCCACGACTGAAGGAGGCCCCTGAGAAAGGATTTGTACCTGGGGGGTTGTCCTCTCCTCTTGACCCCTGTGGTGTTTGTCCCCTACCCACTGACACCTAAAAGACTTCTACCTAGAGACAAAGTCCATCATTCCTCCATTAGACAGAAAGGTAATGGTAGCTCTAACCACTTAGCTCCTATTCACACAAAAGTGTGATCAACAGGTGTGAGCTGAGCCTCTCTCTGTTTCTCCAGGGACAAGGGTTAGCAGAGGAAAGAGACATGGGGTTTGTCTCTCTGACTCTGTGTGTCTGTGCCCAGGCCTGGGCTGACAGTCATGTAGCCTAGATCTTTTCCACATCACTGAGGAGGCAAACCCTGCACTGCCAGAGGACTGGATGGTGCCCTGTAGTCAGCTCCGACGGCCCCGGCCGCCCCTGCCAGCGCTGGTCATTTCTCGCCTAGACCACAGGCCTCGGTTAGCCCCAGGTAACCTCTATTCCCAATGAGCGTGTTCAGTTTAGCAGCCAGACACTTTCTGGATTATGAGTGAGAAAGCAAATAACAAATAGACTGCTAGCATGCGCCTAACTGAAATGGGGCCTGCTAAGGCTTAGCAACCACACGCACAGGCGGTTGGGGACCCAGCAGGCCTCCTGCCAGCCACAGTACCCTGCCGAGAAGATGCATCTGGGGGAGATAAAGTGCCAGGGTCCTGGGATAGGTGGAGAGGGATTAAGATGGCTAAGGGGCAACACAGGAGGCCACCTGATGCTTTTATGAGGAGTTTAATGCCCAGCTCAGCTATAGCTCAGGTAGCAGCTTCCCTGCCAACCTTCTTCTGACAACCTGTACGCCCCACTCCCGCATGCATGCACACACACAGGCACACCCTCACAGATACACATGGTCTTGTACAAGGTAGCATATACACGCATACTCATGCTCCCAGAGGAACCCCCATTCACACAAACACAGACACAGACATAGACATACACACACACACACACACACTCACACACACACACACTCACACACATCAGCTCTGTTCCCTCACAACCTGAGCTTCCCTCTGTTGGAGCCCATGGTCCGCTGGCCTAGTAATGCCCATTTCCAGCACAAGTGCCCTGATTCCCTTCCCAGAAGGCCCAGGGACAGAGGGTTAGCGCCCATCTCCTAAACTCAGACTGCCATTCATTCAGCTCTCCCTTCTTCTGGGTACCCTTGACCCCCAAAGCCAGCCCTTGTTTCCCAGTACTTCCCTGGCAGCCTCTGCTTTCCATGCACACGCTCTTTACGGGAGGCCTGCAATCTCCGGCTTCTGGCTAAGGTCTGTCCCAGGTAGGACATTGCTCCCAGGCTCAGCCCGGACTGAGTAGTTTGCTTCCCTCCCCTGCTGCTGTCCCGATGCAGCACGGCCCATGAGCTCCTGTTCATAGTTGATCCTCAACGAATGGTATGCCCCTCCAAATATTTCGGAATCCTTACCCCTGTACCTATAGATGTGACCTCATTTGAAAATAGGGTCTTTAAGAGGTTATCAAGTTAAGGTGAGATCGTTAGAGTGGGCCTAAATCCAGTATGACCAATGTCCTTAAACAAGGGGCCAATTTGGACACAGACAGAGACACATAACAGGGAGACTATACGAAGACACAGGGAGAACACCACCTACACGCCAAGGATCACCTGAGGCCTCCAGAAAGCTACAGGAGAGGCCCAGAGCAGATACTCCCTCGCATCCCTCAAAAGAACCCAACTCTGCTGACACTTAGATTTTGGACGTCTAGTCCCCAGGTCAAGCTGCCAAGGGCTGCCTTGCTTATGCCATCCTGGTGAGCTGCCTTGAGGTGCTAGGCAGGGACCGGCTCTGCTGGCTCCGGTCTGATAGCTCCATCCTTCCCTCTAGCTGGTACAACTGTTCCAAAGGGCCCTGCCTGCTTCTCCCATCGTCCATCTGGTCCTTCCAGTAACCTTCAGATGTTCAGAAATGCAACACAACTTCTTCAGCTTCCAACCCTTCAAATGGCTCCTTATGGCCCCCAGGTAAAACCCCACCCCAGCCATGGCCAGTGGAGCCTGCCTGACCTGGCCCTTGCCCACCTACTTCTACAGCCTCACCCAGTCAGTCACCCATCTCAGGAATCTTCCCTCCCTCACCCTTATGCCCCCAGACAACCCGTGACCAAAGCCTGGCCAGACCCTCAGTCAGCTCACCGCCTGCTGCTCCACACCCACATCCACCTCCGCTCTGGCCTAAGCTCCCTCCACACGCATACATATATTTGTTGTGTGTTTGTGTGTATGTATATGTGTAGGTATATGGGTGTATATGTATGTGTATATGTTTGGATATAGCATATATTTGAGTGTATAACTATGTGTGTATATGCTGTATGTGCATTACATATGTGTATACGTGTGCTTGTTTCATGTACATGTGTGTATGCTTATGTGTCTTTTCATGTCTGGGCCTGGATGTGTGTGTATACATGGTGTCTATGCATGGTGTGTTTGTATAAATGTTTGTGTGTGTATTACTATGTGTGTAGGCATGTGCATATATATGTATATGGATGTGTGTGGGTGTGTGTGTATAGTGTGGATGTCTATGGGTGTGTGGATGTGTTTGAGTTTATCTGCCTAGGTGTGAATGTGTGTGTGTATATGTATGTAGGTATATGCATATGAGTATATGGGAGTGTGTGAGTGTGTATAGATGTGCGGATGTGTTTTTTTGTCTGAGTCTATCTGCATGGGTGTGGATGTGTAGAGGACATGCAGGTATGCATCTGGGTGTGGATGGGTATGTGAGGAGGATGTGCATGGGTATATGAATGTGTGCCTGCATCAAGTGTATCTTCATGAGTGTGGGTATGGGGTATACATCATGCGTGTGTTGAATACAGATATGTATATGTGTGTGTACGTGTGTTCATATATCTGGATATATCTGCACAGGCATTCATGTTTTTATACGTATGCGGGGGATATGGATATGTATGATAAATGTCTATGATTGGGTGTATCTGCACAAGTGTGGATGCGAAGGGGAGTGTGGATATGTATAGGTGTGCAGAGGTGTGCCTGTATCTAGGTATATCTGCACAGGTACATGTATGTATGTTTGACTGGGTGTATGAAGGTTATATATCTCAGTGCATGCATGTGCCCATGTGTGTTGGAAGAACAGTTGAATGTGTAGGATGTGTGTCCGTATTTGAGTGTATCTGCCCAGGAGTGTGGGTATATATATGTGTGTGTATTTGGAGTGCAGACGGATGTGTGGTTGTGTGTCTGTATCCAGGTGTATCCGCACAGGTGTAGATGTGAGGGAAGTACATCTGTGTGTGGAGGGGCTGTGTCTGTTTGGGACTGGTATACAGATGGTATGTACCAGGGTGCTTGCATCTCACAGCCCTCTGGGTCACTCATAACCCTTATTTATTCTTTCTAACTTTCCCCACATGTAAAATGGAAACAGCAACAGTTCCTATGTTACATTAAATTGGCTTCCTCAGCATCAGCTCTCGCCTGAGAGACCAGTCAGAGGGCTCAAGGAGAGCCCCACCTTAGACCTGCAATAGTGAAAACTCTGACTTCTTATAGTCTGCTTAGAAGATGCTACAGGCAAAGGCAGGGACAGGCTGTGTGCCTGGGCCCCTGTTCTGGGTACCCTGGCCCCATCTCCCTTTAGCCTGATCTACCCAGGGCCCCCAAAGGAGATTTATTCCTTCAAGACGGGTACGGCCCCTCAGTCATCAACTTCTTCACTTAAGCATGTCGGATGAGGCTGAGCAAAGACACAGTGAATTTAATAAGGCTCAGGAACTGGGGAAGCTCTCCAACCCAAATCAATCCTCGATGTGTTTTTAATTAAGTTATAGCCCTTGTGATTAAAGCGTGTGAATTTCATTACTGTGACCATTTATCAAAGAGCGTACCTGCTGAATCTTTTCAAGAGACAGCGAAGAAGGCTTTTTATTTTCATCAACACCAAGTGCCCTGCTTGTATCTCAACTGATTCATCAGAGAGAATTGTCTCCTCTCTCAAGATGCCGCCCACTAAGTAATGACAAAACCATGGCCTCCTCCACATTGCCCATCGATAGGCCAAGGCAGACGAGTATGAAATCTCTGATCTGGTTAAAATGGCCCTCCAACCCCAAAGCAGCCGGCTGCCCTGCTGCCAAAGTCCAGCCCGGGCCTCAGGTGTCACGATGCGCAGAGCAGGAGCCTGTGCACTCTCAAATGTCGGGGCTGACCTGCCCTCAAACACGATGGTCAGCTTCAAATGTTGTCCTGGCCACAGCTCATATGGCTGTGTGAATGAGTGAGGACTGGAGGGTGGAAGGAAGGAGAAGGGCCACCACATCGAATGTTAGCAATCCAAAGGCCACCCCAGGAACGGTGCCTCTGCTAATTTCCAAATGCCCATGTGTGTACTCATGTTCTTTATGTTTTTCAAGATCGTTTTATTGAACTATTATATTCAGAAATGTGCCCAGATCACGTGTATACAGGAATTCTTTATATCTTTTAGATAGTTTTTTTTGGGGGGGGGTGGATATAATATTCTGGGCATATGTCTCAAAGAACTATCCAGAATATATAATATATAAAGAATTTCTATAAATCAATAAGAAAAACAGACACTTCGGTATTAAATTTGGCAAAAGACCTGAATATATATATTGCAAATATCCTTTTCCCTCTCTGAAGATGACCTTTTCCCACTCTTAATATTTTATGATTCAACTGGTTTTAATTTTAATGTAGTCTAACTTATTATATGTTTAATATGGTTCGTGCATTTAGTGTCTCATTAAAGCTATCTGCATATTCTAAACTCATGAAGATATTCTCCTGTGTTCCTCTAAAATATTCATTTTTTTACCTTTTGCACTTCGCTCAGAATTGATCTGGGTGTACGACATAAGGTAGGAGTCATAGTGTATTTTTTTCATATGATATTCAATTGACCCATAATAATTTATTGAAGAGACAATCTTTTTCATAAATCAGGTAACAACACACGTGTGGATCTGTTTCTGGACTCTTTATTCTGTTACATTTTCAAATTGATTTTTGACTGTCCTTGCACCAATATCACATTGCCTTATTTATTATAACGTTCTTGATGTCTACCAGTGTAAAAAAAAAAATTAAAGCCTGCCTGGATTTTTATTGGAATTGAATCAAATCTGTGGATTAATATGAAGACAATTGATATACTTACAGTATTTGGTCTTCCCATCCATTAACAGTGGCATAGTCTTACTTTCATTCAGATCGTCTTAATTTCTCCCGATAATGTTTTCTGGTTTTCAGTGTAGCAGTTTTGCACATCATTTATTTCTAGGATTAGTTCTTGGTATTTGATGATTTTTGATATTGTAAATGGTATCTTTTGTAATTTCATTTTCTATTTATTTGCTGCTGATATATAAAAATGTAACCGATTCTTATAGATTGAATATTAAGTTGTCTCTCTCTCTCTCTCTCTCTCTCTCTCTCTCTCCACACACACTTTGTATCCTGATATTTTTATCAATTCTAATAGTTTGTCCGTAGAGCCTACTGGATTTATTATATATCCAATCATGTAGTTTGTGAATTACAGACTGATTTATTTTCTTTTGAACTTCATTAGACCTCTGATACAATGTGAAACAGAAGTGGTGATAACGGGCAACTTTCTCTCATTCCTAATCTATGGAGAAATTTTAAATATTTTATTACTGATTATGATGGTTGCTGTAGTTTTCTGTAGCTTCCTTTATCTGATTAGAAAGTTCCCTTCTCTTCCTAATTTGCAGAGAGATTTTTGTTTGTGTGTGTGTTTGTTTTATCATGGATGGCTGTTGAATATTGTCAAATGCTCTTCTGCATCTATTGAAATAATTGTATGATTGTCTCCTTTTCTTCTTGTTAATATGATTAATCACATTGACTAATTTTCTAATATTAAACCACCTACTCATGCCTGGAATAAATCTCAGATGGTTATTGAATTAGGATGTATTACCCCAGAAGCAGACACTAGATGAAGAACTATAAGAAGATGATTCTTGAAAACACCAGAAGGAATATGAATATGAAGATCTCTCTCTCTCTCTCTCTCTCTCTCACCCCCTCTTTCTCTCTGCCCCCCTTTACACACACACACACACACACACACACAAATTGGGCAATAAATCTATATGAATATATATCCATGGGTATATACATAAATGGAATTTGAATGGGGATATAGCTAAATGCATATATTATGTATGTATATAAATAAGTATGTCAATAAATATTATATGTGTGTATATATAGAGAGAGGATTTGATTGACTAATATTTGTTGAGAATTTGTGAAACTATGTTCATGAGAGAAATTGGTCTATAATGGTTCTTTCTTATAATACCCTGTCAGGTTTTGGAATCAAGGTTATTGTAACCTCATCAAAAAAGGAAGTGTTTCTTCTTTTTCTGTCCTCTGTAAGAGCTTATGTAAAATTAGTGTTATTTCTTCATTAAATGTTTGGAAGGATTCTCAAGTGAATCCATCTGGGTCTGGGGTTTTTTTGTGGGATGGTTTTTAATTAATGTTCAACGTCTTTGATAGATATCGGACTATTCAAAATGTCTGTTTCTTCTTCTGTCAGCTTTGGAAATTGTATCTATTTTCGTTTTAAATGCAAGAAAAAGAAACCTCTAAGCGCATGCGAGCACCAGCCTTGAGATGTCGTGTCAGATAAATGATATTTGCAGGGATGTAGTCAGTCTGTCTGTTTTGTCCAGGGAAGCAAAAGGTTAAGGATATTTATGATAGGCATGGACTTGTCAAGTCAGAGCATACAATGATCTGGAGACAAAAGCTAATGCATTGACTCTAAAGCATTTCTGGGTTATCAACAGCTCCCCGTGATTATGTAAATTGGAAATAAATGATTGGCATTTACACATGTGCCTCGGAGCACATATGGATAATTAGCAGAGCACTGAGCAAACCAGTTGTAGAAGGCGATTGTGACAAATTCACAAAAATAATGATTCTCGATTAATAGTTAATGATACATGTCAGAGGGAGTAGAGAAATTGAGCCACCCCTCTTCCAGAGTGTGCTCTCCTTTCTCCCTTCAGCCAGTCCTCCCTGCAATGCCGAGCTCTACCTGACCCACAGCCAAGACTGAGAAATTGAAAACTCAGGGTCAGGATGCCAAAGAAGTCTATTGCAAAGCAAGATTCAACAGCTCCCTTCTCAATTTGCAAATGGCCTGGAAAAGCACCAGCAAGAAGGCTCAAATGTCAAGCTTGTTTAAAAGCCACAATGTTTAATGAGTATGTGGCTGGGGTTTCATTACTAACACAAACCATCAGTAACGCCCAGGTCACAGCCCCTCCTCTCTCATCTTTTGGTAACAATTCATAGAGAAAGCGCATGTCAATTCTGCAGCTCCGACAGTCTGATGTCTAGAACACAAGGCACCGGTGCTATTAAAATCAAATGAGGTTTGATTGAAGGGCCCACAGAGCACAGAAACAGCCCTTTTTAACAATCTGTGCACATAAGTTACATGGTGGTGGCGTGGAAATTGATGAAAGAACAAAGGCATTTAAAGGAATTACCCGGTGTGTGCAGATTTCAGACACTCTCGTGCCATGAGATTCTCTGTGTAGGTGGACGTGTTTAATAAACTTCCATTCTTAGAATGCAGGAGCAATTCAGAGCACTGAGATAAGATGTGATTGAAACCTCTTGTGGACGGACGGAGCCAAGGCAGGGGCGCTCAGCTTCTTCAAGAGCCTGCAGAGTTTAACGATGAGCCCCGGCCAATGTTAATACCTTTTGTTGGCCCAAGGAGGGTCTTTCTGCTGGAAAAAGTCCCCAATACAACAGCGACTGACAGGGGGTTTTGAAGCCTAGAGCCTGGTTGTGCCTGGTTTTTCTCCCATACTATAATTCTTCAAGGTGGTCGGTGGGTAAAATCTTCTTGTAGGTGAAGAGCTGAAACTCAGTGGAGGCGCAAGTATTTGGTAGCTGAGGAAAGCATGGTACTGTTGGTTCATTTAGGCCTTTGCCCCTGAACCAAGTCACTGAAGCTTTTGACAGAGTCTGGAAATTGAGACTTGGGTTCTTAGAACACCTGGATTGAAATCCTGTTTCTGTCAATCAATCGCTGGGTGACCTTAGGAAATTTCCTGCCTCACATAGTGTCCCCAAATGTTTGACGGGCAGCTGTCCCCCGATTTCTAGGACAGCAATTCTCAAGCTTTTTGGTCTCAGGGGCGCTTGACACTCTTAACAATTGTCAAGGACCCCAAGGAGCTCTTGGTTACATAGGTTCTACCTATTGATATTTACAGTTGTAGGAATTTAAACTGAGAAAACTTTAAAATAGTTACTAATTCATGTTAAAATAACAATAAAAAACTCATAACATATTAACACAAATAACTGTATTTACCCAAACAAAAGTGATCAGTGAGGTGAATGACATTGTTTTACATTTATGCAAATCTCTAATATCAGGCTTAATAGAAGACAGCGGGATTCTTGTATCTGCTTCTGTTTTCAATCAATTATGATGTCACGTGTGTCATCTGTAGAAAAAAAAAATCACTGTGCAATTATGAGAGAAGGAATGTAGAAAAGACGATCACATCTTGATATTATTGTGGGAAGAGTTTTGATCTTGTGGGATCCAGAAAGGGTCTCAGGGTCCCTGGACCACATTATGTGAATCACCGAGATCGTGTTCCTGTGTCACTACATTACTGAACACTGCACCCTGCCATACACACTCCAGATCGAATCCTGGGCCAGGTATCCTGCTCCCTGCAAGGTGTCTACCTATTGGTGCTTGAGCTTTTTCCAGGAAGGGGCAGTCTCCTCCTCTCCCCACCCCAAATCCTGAGGGAAGTGATTCCTTTTCTTTCCAGGACTCTGTTACCTGCATTGGGATTGGGTCACAGAGATGACTGTGTCCACCTACCAACTCAGAGTCTGTAACTGGTACCGAGATGCCTCGCACAGTTCACAAAGGAAAACAAAAACCAAAACCAATAGAAACAAGAGAACAAATGTGCAAAAGGTATATCTAGTTTCCTGTTGGAGGAACAGACATCAAGGTAATTTGGTGTGTCCTGCAGAGTGGGTCTTGGAAACAGCG
>NW_011889310.1:723622-727567 GCF_000151845.1 Pteropus vampyrus
AGGAAGAGGCCGCAGACCAGGACAGGGAAGGGCAGCACCCACAGCGAAAGCCGGAAGCCTGGCTGTCTTGGAGAATAATAGCCAAATGCCCCCCCATCCCCAGTCCTCCTCCCCAATCCTCTGCTGCCTGTGGATCCAGCAGAGATGAGGGGGTGAGAAGGCCATGTTCAGAAAAGGCCTTTCTGTTCTCAGTTTCTCACAGGCTTAGCTGAAGCTGCCCCCGCCCCCCGCACTCCCCAAACTAGTAGCAGATGAGACTTTCCTGGGTTTGGGTAGAGAGGCAACTGATTCTCTTTGAAAGCTTGCTGGTAATCTCCGTGGTCTCTGCCAAGCCCCAGTAGCCAGCTGTGGCCGTGCACCCAGGTGGTTTTGCCAATCTTTCCATTTGGAGATTTGCTGCCCCTTGCCTACCTCCTATTATGTTCTGGACAAAAACTGTTATTGGCCCCTGACTGGCAGGCCATCTGATGCTGACAATAGGGCCTGATCCGCCAAAGTGACTGTAGACAGCAGCTGGCAGAGGGCCAGAATGGCACCAACATTAAGTCTGCTGGCTGTGACCTTACGGTATCTTGTAGAGGAAGAAGGATGGTTCCGAAGGCAACAAAGGGGTGACAAGCACAGACTGCTTTAACAGCTACTCAGAGAAAAGTCACTATTTGCCATTTCCTCTGTGCCAAGCACTGCACCGAGGCCTTTGTATTCACAATACTGTTTATGTATACGTGGATCTCACTGGAACCACCACGCAGCAGAGCGGGAAGGAAAATTTTGGCCAATTGAGATGATCACTGGCCAGTGCCTGGGATCAAAGCCAGAATGGCCGTCACCTACCCAGGGGCCTTCCGCCCTTCACTACCACTCATTGGGACACGATGGGAGGAGCCAGTTGGCTTAATTGCAAGTTCAATTAGGAGAACTTTTATGTAGACATGATGGAGAAGGTCATGGAGGCAGAATTACTGGGCTGTGGGTGACTGAACTGAAGGGACCTCGGCTTCATAGGAAGGGCAACAAGAACCAGCCTCAGTGCTGGTGGTCTTCACTTCGACAGCTTACAAAATGCCATGACATCCGCCATGTCCCTGGAATCTCCCATTAAGCCCAAGAGGTCAGCAGGGTAGAATCTTCATCCCTTTTGTAAATGAAGAAATTAATGTTGAGAGAAGTGCGGTGACTTAACCCAAAGACCCACACCTGGAGTGGGAGGCTGAATACTGGTCCCCAAAGATATCCATGTCCTAGTCCCTGAAGCCACAAAAGGGACTTTGCAGATGTGATTAAATTAAGGGTCTCACGAAGGAGACACTTTCCTGGTTTTTCCAGATAGGTCCTAAATGTCATCACAAGTGTCTTTATAAGAGGGAAGTAGAGAGGGTATTTGACACAGACCAAAGAGGAGAAGGAGAGGGTAGTGTGATTTCAGAACTGGAGATTGGGGTGGTCTCCAGTCTTTGAAGATGAAGGAGGGTCCACGAGTCAAGGAATGCAGGCATCACTAGAAGCTGGAAAGGGCAAGGGAACAGATTCTGCCCTCAGAGCCAGCTCTGCCAACATTTTAATTTTAGCCAGGTGAAACGGACTTGGGGCTTCTGCCCTCCAGAAGTATAAGAGAGTAAATTGATGCTGTTTTAAGCCACTAAGTTGCTGGTCATTTGTTACAGCAGCCACAGGTGGCTAGTCGCGAAGCTGGGACAGAAGGCAGCCCTCTCATCACCCAGACAGAGGTAGAAGCCCGCTGCTCTTGTCAGTCTCCCTAGGGCCTGCATGGGTGAGGGTGGAGGTTGGGAAGACTTCAGGAGGAGATGATGATGGTTCTGGAGCAGGAAGCTGCTGAGAGCCACCAGCTCGAAGTCCCTTGCTTGAGGCTTGTCACTTGTCTTATCTGACTGCTTCAAGGAAGGGACTAGAAGCATGGAGGCCACAACTTGTCTTTGGCCAGAAGGGCTGGGACAGTCAGTCCATTGCTGACTGGATGAGAATCCTGCTGACTGAGACTGGACCAAGACTCCTGGATTTTTTCCTGCCTCCTTCACTGAATCCTAGGTGCCCCTGCCCACCCGAGGTGGCCTCCGTCTCACTCCAGGAGGGGAATTTGGGCGGGGGGGGGGGGGAAATCAGCCATTTCCCTCTGAAAAAGGAAACAGTTGGCAACTTACAGGGGGCTCTTCCCTCCTTTGTGACCTCCAGGTCAGGACAGAGCCTAAGGAGTGAGTTCTGCATTCTTTCCTCCCCGAGGTCCCTCCCTGTGGTCACAGTTGAATTGTTGACAGCCTAGTGTTGCTTTGTGATGTGAAAATTGAAATCACCAGGAAATGCTGGCATTCTTTTTCTTCTGTCTCCCTCCCCATTTCCCTTCCTTGAGCCTCGCTGTCTCAGTTCTAGCTCTTCCTCTGTTGCCTTTTTCATTTTAAATCCCTCAAACTTCCTAGCTCTGAGAACTCTGCTTGATACTTGGATTTCAGAACTTTTCAAAACCACTTTGAATCCTTAAGCTGTCTACAAAATGATGGGGACAGAGATTGTTTCTCAATTTGAGCGATGGTGGGGACCGGGGGTAAAAAAAAAAATGGAAGATTCTAGCCACCAGCACCACAAAGTTATATGCGGACTGCTCTCACCCCCCTCCTGCTTTCCACCCCTTCCCCTCCCCCTCGAGAAGCCTCAGCACCTTTGCTTTGCAAGGTTCAGAGCCTGGGTAGGTTTGAAAAATTAGTTTTAATTTCAAGATCTTTATCTCTAATTTCCTTAGGCTCCTACTATATTCCAAACTAAAATCCACTTAAGTTCTGTGAAACTCAAACGCTGCATTCTGGGGAGCTACTTTTCTCTAAGTTTCACAATGTAGGGGAAAGAGTTTACTTCCACCGAGCACTGATCGCAATGGCGACAGCACGGAGCTTGCTGAGCTGGTCTCTGGGATGCCTCAACATTTGGCGCGCATGTACCTACTGACAGCTTTCAGACCATCTGAGAGCTTAGATGGTGGGGCAGGTGACTTTTAAAATGCCCCTTTTATAGGGACATACACAGGCTACCACCTCTCCTTCCGCATCTCCATCATCTGTAAAAGGTACAATTTCTAAAGTTCTTTCACAAACATTTCATTTCCCCCCATCTTACTGTCCCTATCCCAGGGCACTGGCAAAGAAGGGGTGTGTGTCCGTGAGCTGGGAGAAAGGCATCTTGTATCTTTCACGGTGCAAAAAATCTTGGAGCTGGGAGACGGGTCAAAAGTCAGTGCAGATGTGCTGGTTTTACACAAGGAGTGTGCTGAGGAAGAGCGTTGGGCAAATCACTGTTTTGTAAATTGAATTTTTAACCCCCCTGGGGTGCCATCTATTGCAGCCCCTGGAGAACTTCTTTTATGAAGCAAAGGGTCTCCTTGAAATGCAAATCAGCACCCCTAATTACCCTGGTTGGCAACTCCCGGGCCTTCGGTTGCTTAAGGGGGCCAAGTCCTTTTGTCACCAATAGTACGTTTTTATTTTGTTTCCTACAAAACTGGGAAGGTGCCATAGTCAACTCAGACCTCACTGCTGCTGCCTCCAAACTGGGAGAAGGCCCATCTGTGTCCTGGGGAACATCCCGTGGGCCCGCCGCCTCCCCACCCCTGCCCCGTTGAGGTTTGTGCAGAGCAGATGATCGGGAAGCTGGGAGTGCAGGTGGCACTCAGTACCACCTGGAGCCATCTCCAAGAGAGTGCCCGCATCCTCCGAGGCTGGCGAAGAATACCAATTGCACGGTTACTGGGCCCCCTCAGGAGTCCACAAGAGGAAATTAAAAGGCGTACACACGCCTGGAATAAAGGGCCCTCTTCTTGCAGATAATCACCAAAAATTGGCCATCGGGTTGTCCCCTCCCCCTTTTGGTGAAAGAACATGGTCTTTCTCTTGTTCCGTTTCATCAGAAATGTGCGGAGAGGGGCCAAGCTTTGCATGGGTT
>NW_011889310.1:727617-733805 GCF_000151845.1 Pteropus vampyrus
AAAAAAAAATGGAAGATTCTAGCCACCAGCACCACAAAGTTATATGCGGACTGCTCTCACCCCCCTCCTGCTTTCCACCCCTTCCCCTCCCCCTCGAGAAGCCTCAGCACCTTTGCTTTGCAAGGTTCAGAGCCTGGGTAGGTTTGAAAAATTAGTTTTAATTTCAAGATCTTTATCTCTAATTTCCTTAGGCTCCTACTATATTCCAAACTAAAATCCACTTAAGTTCTGTGAAACTCAAACGCTGCATTCTGGGGAGCTACTTTTCTCTAAGTTTCACAATGTAGGGGAAAGAGTTTACTTCCACCGAGCACTGATCGCAATGGCGACAGCACGGAGCTTGCTGAGCTGGTCTCTGGGATGCCTCAACATTTGGCGCGCATGTACCTACTGACAGCTTTCAGACCATCTGAGAGCTTAGATGGTGGGGCAGGTGACTTTTAAAATGCCCCTTTTATAGGGACATACACAGGCTACCACCTCTCCTTCCGCATCTCCATCATCTGTAAAAGGTACAATTTCTAAAGTTCTTTCACAAACATTTCATTTCCCCCCATCTTACTGTCCCTATCCCAGGGCACTGGCAAAGAAGGGGTGTGTGTCCGTGAGCTGGGAGAAAGGCATCTTGTATCTTTCACGGTGCAAAAAATCTTGGAGCTGGGAGACGGGTCAAAAGTCAGTGCAGATGTGCTGGTTTTACACAAGGAGTGTGCTGAGGAAGAGCGTTGGGCAAATCACTGTTTTGTAAATTGAATTTTTAACCCCCCTGGGGTGCCATCTATTGCAGCCCCTGGAGAACTTCTTTTATGAAGCAAAGGGTCTCCTTGAAATGCAAATCAGCACCCCTAATTACCCTGGTTGGCAACTCCCGGGCCTTCGGTTGCTTAAGGGGGCCAAGTCCTTTTGTCACCAATAGTACGTTTTTATTTTGTTTCCTACAAAACTGGGAAGGTGCCATAGTCAACTCAGACCTCACTGCTGCTGCCTCCAAACTGGGAGAAGGCCCATCTGTGTCCTGGGGAACATCCCGTGGGCCCGCCGCCTCCCCACCCCTGCCCCGTTGAGGTTTGTGCAGAGCAGATGATCGGGAAGCTGGGAGTGCAGGTGGCACTCAGTACCACCTGGAGCCATCTCCAAGAGAGTGCCCGCATCCTCCGAGGCTGGCGAAGAATACCAATTGCACGGTTACTGGGCCCCCTCAGGAGTCCACAAGAGGAAATTAAAAGGCGTACACACGCCTGGAATAAAGGGCCCTCTTCTTGCAGATAATCACCAAAAATTGGCCATCGGGTTGTCCCCTCCCCCTTTTGGTGAAAGAACATGGTCTTTCTCTTGTTCCGTTTCATCAGAAATGTGCGGAGAGGGGCCAAGCTTTGCATGGGTTTCCCTCCCCTCCACTCTGGCTTTCTCCCCAGGCCTTGCCTTCCCAGCACCGGGGCACCAGTTTGTCCCGTCTGACACAGGAGACGGATCAGTCCTGGCCCCGAGGCCACGCAAGTGTGAAGAGTGTCCCGGCATCTCCATGAGTGCCTCCTGCAGGGGCCTTTGCACGTTTTGAAATGCTTTCACTTCCCTCTCTGCGTGTGTTTCGCACCCCAATCGGGCTCACTGCTGCCATGGTACCTCCACGAAGTAGGGACTCTCTTTGCTTCAGGGCCCACTGCCTCCTGCCGGTGTGTGTCTCTGTAGGGCAATGGGAATTGCATTTTGGGAATCTACTTAGGGAAGTCTGGGCAGTCTGAAGGGCAGGAGCAGGAGCTGAAAGATGCTGAGAGAGGCCTCGGGGGCTTAACACTGTTCCAGCAAACAAATACTGGCGAGGCACACCGGAGATGCCTTCTCAAAGCCTGCTGAATGCAAGCAGGCGGGAGGCTTCAGGGAAGAGCCTGCTTTCCCCCAAGGGCCTCCTCCAGGGGCCTCCCTTTCTCCTTCCTGGCTCGTGATGGGGTTGGATTCCCCGATCTCCAGGGCTGCTTTTCCTTTGAGTTCTGGAGAGTTGATGGGAGCTGTGGTCTTGCCTCCAGTCGTGGCTGTGGGCACTTAGCTCTGTGAGTGTCCTACAGAGACTCAGCACAGAGAAAACGCAGGTGGCGCAACCCGTGATCTTGGAAGTGATGGCAAATCCTAATATTCATATCGTAGTATGTTGAATGGTGGCACCCAAAAGATGTGTTCACCTGAAGTCTGTGGATGTGACTTATTAGGACAAAGGGCCTTTGCAGAAGTAATGCAGTTAAGGATCTGGAGATGAGATATTCTGGATTATCCAGGGGGGCCCTAAATCCGATGGCAGGTGAAATTATGAGAGGCAGAAGGAGATACAAAGGAGAAGGTGATGAGGCACAGATTGGAGTGGTGCAGCTATAAGCCAAGGAGGCCTGGGGCTGCCAGAAGCTGGAAGAGGCAAGGAAGGATTGTGCTCTAGAACACTGGGAGGGAGTGAGGCCTGGCTGACATCTTGATTTCACACTTTGGCCTCAGAACTGTGAGAGGATAAAGAAATATATACAAACATACATATGGACATTTTGCAGAAATGAATGCATTTCTGTTGTTTGAAGCCACCGAGTTTGTGGTAATTTGTTACGGCAGCCACAGAAAACCAATACACATACCGTGGTGACAATACCAAAGAGAGAGGTAGGGAAGGAGTAAGGAGAAGGGAGAAAAGAGGAAAAAGCAACTTCCAGCAGCAGCAAAGCTACCCTTTACCAAAGCTACCCCTGCTGCCAAGGGCCAGGCAGGCTCCATCCTGATGCCCTCACAGCACCACCCCATTCCATGGCTGTACCATAGGAAACAAGCCCTTCCCTCAGCCCCCTGCACGTGGAAAGGTGGAGCCAGGATGGTACCCCCAGCCGTGGGACTGCAGCACCCCTACACACAGCTGGGGATCGCAGCAAGGCTACTCAGGGGCTCTGCCAGCAGCCTGCATAAACTGCACACTACAGATGCTGAAGGGCAGGATCTGGATTTTAAGAGAGGCACAAAGAGCACAGGGGCTCTGAGGGAGCTGGAGACAGACCTGGAGGAGGTGGCCCTGGACATGGACTGGGACATGGATAACCTAGCTCAGCTGTGTCTCTCCAGTCCCTCTGCAAACACCACAGAGGTGGCTCCAGGGGAAAGTGGGAGCCTGGAGCACACTCTGTGCTCTAACAGATCTAGTGACATGGGCCTTCCCCACACCATTTCTTTCTCTTCTGAGGCACATGTCTCAGTAATTAGCTGGAAACCTGGGCACACCCCCGAACCCCCCCACCGTCGATCTCTTTTCGCTCTACAACCTTTCAACAACCAGCCCTGTCAATTCACTTCCTAAAGATTCCTCTCATGCTTCTCACTTCCCTGCCACTGCGGTCCATGCCTTGGACCCCTCCCCAGGATGGATGTGGCTGCCTCCTGTTCTCATTTTTATACGAGTGTTTCTCTTGCACTGACTCTGATGGGACAGAAAAGCATCACTAAGATGGCTCAGTTGCATCACACGCTCAGCTTGCTCTTGGTGATGACATGATGGGAGTTGGGAACTGGGGCTAGAGGAGTGGGGAGGGGGAGGAAGTGTTGCCAGTGACTGATGGATGAAGCGGGCTGTGCTAACAGATGGTTGGAGCCGGGCTGCAAAGAGGCTTTTGGGAGCCGCATGCTTTCTCACGTTAATGTAGATGTTCCTTTCTATCCATGGGCACCTTCAATGCAGTTTTGCTGCTTCCTTATTTCTTTCTGAAATACCATGTTACGTTATTTGCATCCTGTCAATCACACCGTCTTAAAGTGGAGGACACACACTATTTGGGTGGTCAAGAACCCTGGCTTTGGCTTTATGTGCTGTTTAGGACATCTTAGCTTGCAGTAGCCAAATACACCCACAGCTATTTTTTAAAGAATCCTTCTTATTAAAATCCTTGCAGGAAAAATAACTCTTTATTACAAGTCCAGAATTCTCTAGCCCTTAGCCCTTCGCTGTGTTTTCGTAACATAATGATTGAGAAGGGAAACCGTTTAGAAGCTCAGCAGTCATATCAAAGCTCGGCACCGCCTGACATTGCATTCTTATTTTTTTTTTTCTATTATGCTTATTTGCATGGCTAGCACCTCTCCCAGAACCAAGCTGTAAGCTTCTTCTGAAGAGCAGGGATTCTGTCCTTTACACTGCTGCATCCCACAATGGCTAGCACATAGTAGGCCTAGCACCTTGTAGGTGTTCCATAAAGGTGTTTTTTTTTTTTTTTTACTGAGTGAATGAATTAGTTCATTGGGAATGCAGGTCACAAGCTAGTAAAAGGCAGAGGTGAGACAGCACCCCCAGGCTGATGTCAGAGTTTATGCTCTGTCCCCTCCCCACATCACAGTGGTGGCAGGATGGAGTCTTTGGGCTGACGCTCCTATAACAAGTGTGAAGAGCCTGAGGGGCTGAGAAAAAGCTGTGGACAAAGACGGCAAGTCTCTGAGTAGGCAGGGTGAGGGGGGGCTATGCATGCCGACAAGGGGGGCTAAATCAGGGAGGTTCTGAGGACAGAATCCAGGAGTGCTGTTTAGCTGGGCTTTGGGTATGATGTCTAGCTGTGGGCTTGGGGTGACGCTCACTTTCCCAACAGCCAGAGGAACTGAAAGGAAGAGGTCCGGCCTTGGCGAAAGCAAGGAGGAAGGAGGAAGGGGACATGGGGAACATATATGAACACTAAGGCAATCTGAGCAATATCTGCACTTACCTCAGGTGTCGACAGAATGGACCCCCAAGTCCCTATGCCGAGAAAAGTGCAGGCTTTCAAAGACTGGGCAAGGGTGATGCCTGAGAGACTGGGCCAGGGGCACCTTGCAGAAAAAGAACAACAGGACTCGTCAGGATCTTTGGATGCTATCTGCTATGCTGGGTGACTCCAGTCTCCTTCTCTCTCAGCTGGTTTTCCTTCCTTTTTTTTCCCCTCTTGGAATTGGTTAATTTCCTTGCCAACTAAGTAAGCAACGGAGGAAGCAATAATACGCACACATTCCTTCGATTCCATTTAAAAAATCCATTGCATATCTTACCATGTGTGAGGTATCAACTCCACCCCCTGGAGGTAGGAAGAGATCCTGATTAGATGAGTTGGCCACAAGGCCACCCATGCTCTTGATGTGGATCCTTGAGAAGGGACTAAAGAAGAGGGAAGGTATAATTCTCAACTCCGAGAGGCTGGGAAGGCTTCTAGGATGTGGTGAGGTTTGAACTGAGCCTGGAAAGATGGAAAGAAGGCAGGCAGGTGTGGAAAAGTATTCTAGGCAAAGAAGAAATAAGCAGAAGCCTGGAGGCAGAGGAGGGCAGGGTATTCTGTGAGAAAGGGGTCAGGTTGGGATACAAATCTGTGTGAGGATGGATGGGGGGTTAGGAAGAGGGGAGCTGCAGAGGTAGGCTGGGTCCGCCTGACCTTGAGTGCCAGACAGAGCAGCACAGACAGCACCTCGCAGGCACCAGGGAGCCATCAAAGTCTTGTCAGCAAGGGCAGGAGCCTAGCCGGCCTTTTGTAAAAAACCTCTGGTAGTTGGATGGAGGAATATACATGTACCCTCTGCGTGGGACATTTTTCTTCTCTTCCGCTTTTACTTGTTTGTTTGCTTGCTTGCTTGCTTGCCAGGGAAGTTTTGTGGCTGGGAAAGAGAAATAACCAACTCAGAAGAATATGCAGATTCCAGTATCTAACACATTAGAATTCAGGCGACATATGGATTGCCCACTCCACGAACCTGCCATGTGGCAGGAGGGCCTGGTCAAGCAGTAGCAGCAGACTCTAGGAAGACTGAACACTGAGGACTGTGTGCTTCCTCACACTCTGAATGCCCACACTGCAATGCAGTGATGGTGGCCCCCAAAGATATGTCCACCTGGAACTCGTGAATGTGACCCTATCTGGAAAAGGGTCTTTGCAGGTATCATTAAGGTAAGGATTTCAAGACTGGATCATTCTGGATTATCCGAGTGGGCCCTCAATCTAATGACATGTGTCCTAAGAAGAGGAGAAATGCAGAGGAGAAGACCATGTGAAGATGGAGGCAGAGATTGGAGTGACACAGCCGCAAACCAAGGAACGCCCGGGGCTGCCAGAAGCTGGAGGAGAGGCAAACAAGGATCATCCCCTAAAGCCTTCAGAGGGGGCACGGCCCTGCTGACATAGTGATTTTAGCCCAGTCATATTGACTCTCTCAAAGAG
>NW_011889310.1:734748-738706 GCF_000151845.1 Pteropus vampyrus
TGCACCTAAATAGCCTCTTTGTTTCTTGGGATTAAGATTCCCAGCCAAGGCGGGAGGTGGAGACTGACAGGGCTGGAGAGAGGAGGGCAGTGGAGGCTGCCAAAATGAGATGTGTCTGCAAGGCCCAGAGATGCACCTGGACACACTTAAATCCCACGGGATTTTTTTTTGAGCCAGAGGCCAAAAGCTCTCAGGTAGCTCTCAGATCGCCTCCTGGCTTCTTCACAGGCTATCTGAGGGGCCTCAGACAAGCCCTGTCCTGGCTCACTAGTCCATCATGGCAGGGATGCTGTGAAGAAAGGCAGCCTCACAAGGCGGTTGGTAGGAGGCTCTGCTAAGGAGAAGGGAGGCTTGGGGTAGGCAGGAGCTGGCTCTGCTATGTCTGTGACCTGTGCCCAGCACTGCTTGGCTGCTGGGCCCTCACCCAACTGTGCTGGGCCAAAGGGATCCCCTCAAAACACTTCTTTTTTTAAAATTATTTATTTAATTTATTTTTATTTTTTAGGCAAGACAACCCTTGGTTGACCTCACAGATTGCAAGGACCTTGTAATCTTACAATCCCTTATTTTTAATTTTTTTTTTTTACGACTACAGCACTTGGTCTTCCTAGGTGGTCTTCCATCCAAGTACTAACCAGGGCCGACTCTGCTTAGCTTCTGAGATCAGACGGGATCAGGCTTGTTCAGGGTGGCAAGGCCATAGACTTTTTTTTTTTTTTTAAGCATGATTACTAATTTTTAAAAAAGTCAGTTTGAATTGTTTATTTGATTTCTCGGGGTGATATTGGTTAACGAAACTATATAGGTTTCAACTGCACAATTCTATAATACATCTGTATATTGTGTTGTGTGTTTACCACCCAAAGTCAAGCAAACATAAACAAGACAAACACTTTCGGAAATGAGTGCCAGAGGAAGAAAGGTGTTTCTCCTCAACAATGTGTTAACTCATGAATATTAACATTTTCCTAGGGCAGTAAATTTCCTTTAACATACCTGTGACTGGAATTTCATTCATTTTCTTGTTTTCCAGTCTTTCTGTTCTCACCATCTATTTGCTGATATATCTGACAAAAGAGAGAGAGGACAAAAAAAGAATAAGAAGCTTCTATACAAATTAGCTATGAAGGGAACAAAAATTTTGCTATCCTGGAGCTGCTTTTCGGGATATTGATTTTAAGCTGTTTTTCAAGAAACAAGGCTCAGAAAGGACCTTTGACCTTTCTGCCTTTCTTGCTTAAGAGATTCAGACAGAAACCTGCTTCAGGAAGGAAATCTTAGAATGCTGCCTTAGCCTAATTTGAATTAAGTTTGGTAAATAAAGACATCAGGCAGGCGCCTATTAGCTAGATGCCCCCTGGGTCCCATTGTTTTCGAGTTGCCCGGCAAGAATGTCTGTGACACTTCTGTTCCGTTCTTCTGTCAACTAACTACCTGTAAATCGCCCATTCTCACTTCTGAAATCTAAGTGTTCTTGTCCCCTTTTCTACTTTGTCCAAAAATGTCTTATATACCTGATGTTGTCTCCCATCTTTGGAATTTCTATGCTTATGTGAATTCCCCATGAGCATGTATTAAAACATTTGATTTTCTCTTGTTAATCTGCCTCTGTTAATTTGATTAGTAGCCCAGCTAGAAGAATTTAGAAGGTAGGAGGAAAAGTACTCATTTTTTTTTTAGCCCCCACAGCTATATTTTCATTCAGTTTGTTTTATGAGCATGAAAGGTTTAAACATAAAGTAGCCAGATTATATGGATTAATTAGATGTTTAATGTTAAAAAAAATCAAGAAAGTAAGTTGCAGCTTATAATATAAAACTCAGCAGGCTTTGATTTTGTGCTGTGAAGCTATTCAAAAAAACAGTAATTAAGACGTGAACAGTAAACTGATTCTATGCATAAATTAGAGCTATCGAAGGCAAATGTTTGCTTTTAGATTGTGATGTATGGAGATTTAGCCATAAACTATGGGCTGGAGATGTTAATTGTGCTAAACCTGAGCTTTAATCAGGCGCCAGGGCAGGATGGGACTGAGTGGCAGTGCAGGGCTTCCTCCCCTCCCATGGATCTAGAGGGACAGACAGAAGGAGCGCCTGGTGCCCGCGTGTGGCAAACAAGAGCTTTAGAGTTGTCAGACTCCTCAGAATCCCAGCCCCCGGCCCCCCGCCAGGAATTGAAATGCACATCGCTGGGTCCCCTTAGCAAGGCAAACTCTCCTGGGAGGGGTGCCAGCTTTGGGTTAGTTTTCTCCAGTTAAGTTCTGAGATGCCTGCTTCAGGGAGAACTCAGTTATGTCTACACACATCCTTAAACTGTCTCCCCTTAGTAAGCTGCAGAGACGGCAGCCAGCGCTCCTAAAACCACAAGCAGTCCGCTGCATATTGCTAAAATGCTTATTGATAAGAGTCCCCAAACATCCTAAACTAAATACAAGGGTGTCCGGGATGCGAACAGCTCACGGTGGACATGTCCTAATATCTAGAAGTTTGCTTTGAAAAACTAGGTTCAGATCCTCGATGATGGCCCTAAGCTTGGGCTGAGATGGAGGCAGGAGTCTGGCATTCCCTCCCCGACCCCTGCTGCCCACCCTCAGCCTGACCCCTAGGTGGTCTTGCTCCCACCTGTCAGCCCCTCTGGGGAGGCTGTGGTGGGTTCAGGGTAGATTCAAGCTGGAATGGCCCTCCCTTAAAGAGAGGCTCATTCAACTCCCTTCCTGCACCAACCCTACAGGGGCCTCTGAGGCCCAGAGACTGAGCTGGCCTTGGCTTACCAGCTGCGCAGAGGGAGCTGGGCCAGAGTGGTTTACTCCCCATGGACCCTTCCAGGGCCTGGGGCAGGGGGCGAGTGGGCTTCTAAGCCTGCAAACGCCACTTTTCCGCAGAGGGCAGGAAATCTGGCCCTGGCACTGGCCCCAGCCTGGCCATTTCATTTCCCATGGGGCCTCCAGCACCTTCTGCAGCTCCTGGGGTGGGGGAGGGGGTGGAGAGGAGTCCCTGTTTTCCCAGGTGTGAAACCCTTTTGTAATTACTGAACAGATTTTTCACAGGCTTTTTTCCCCCTTTGCTTATCTTCATCCTCACCACCAATAGCCTCATTAACATGTGAGAACACAGAGCTTGTTGCTACTCTTTGGGCCTTTGTGGGGGGCCGCACCCGCTCAGTCTCCCACCCTTGGAAGTCTTGGCCAGGTCTGTGACTACAGATTATTTCTTACTTTCAAGGCTGCAAAGACACCAATTCTTTTTATCCAGAGATTCACCACTGTCCCTGGAGGGTTAAAATATAAATAGCAGTCTCTGAGCACGCCAATAAATAGATGGAGCCAAGGAAATAATTTCTCCACTGGCCTCCCAGCCCCTTGGTGGACCCGTTGGGCCGTCTGCCTCGCTAATGTGCCCACCAGTTTCCCTGGGCACGCTCTCATTCTGCCAAGGCCGAGAGAGAGCTGGCAAAGTGTGCTAAAAATAACATGAACGAGAGACAGAAAACAAGCAGCCACCACCCAAGCAAAGGACACTGTTTGCCCAGGGACCAGCCCACAGCCCGAGGAGCCCACCCTGGGTGGTTCAGGAGGGGCTTGGTCTCTCTGGGCTCTCTGAGGTGTGCCCACACTGGGCTTGCCCTGGGTCGGGGGAGGACGAGCTGGGGACAGTACTCTTTATTATGCCCATGGTTGGAGGGAGCATGCTGTCCCTGGAGCTGTGATGGGACTAAAGGGGTGGGGACGGAGGGACCAGAGCTAGCCTAGGGTGCCAACTGGATGTCTGCTTTGTGCCTGGCATGATGCTGGGCATTGAGTGGTATGCCGGGAAGCAGCAGTCTCAGGCTCCGGGGTCAGTCAAGCCTGGTTTGGAATAGCGGTTCTTGGCGCCACCTGTGCTGGTCCCTACGTGGCCTTGGATCAATGCTTGCTCATCTATACAATGGGGACAGCAAGAAACTGCCTCCCAGGCATGCT
>NW_011889310.1:739741-752581 GCF_000151845.1 Pteropus vampyrus
AGCTTGCAGTCCAGGCCTCTCCTCTCCAGCAAGCTCTCACCTGGCCATGCACGGCGGGCTGGTGGGGAGCGGGAACCACGGGCCCAAGGACAGGCCTTGGAGAGTGAGACCTCCACAGGACGAGCCTGACATGGAGCCATGAGGGCAGGAAGGGGTCGACCTGGCAAGGGGCTCTGGGACCCGCTAGGGGCAGGCAGCCGGGTCCTCAGGAGCCCCCCCAACCCCCAGGGCACCGGAAGGACCCAAGGCCCCAGGCACGGCACTCCAGGGATCCAGAGGGTTTTGGTTGAACCAGAAACGTGGTGGCCACGGTGACAAAGGAGAGGTTGAGGGTGGGAGAGGGGGTCGTCACTTCCCTGGGCTCCCAGCACAGGCTCGCCAGCCCGCCTTTTCCTTCCAGGTCTAGATTTGTATATCCAACAGCCTGTTGGGCATGTCCACCTGATATTTCTTAAGCTCCTCCAGCCAACCGTGGCCAAGCCTGAACTACAGCTTCCGGTCACCCCCAAAATTAATTAGGTGGCACCTGAAAGGAGTCCCTCAATCTCTGTTTGGAGCCCAGACCTGTCTTCCAAACTCCTTCGCGGCCCCTCTCCCAGGACGACCCATGGAGTCCTCAGTCTTATAGGGCTCCACAGCTGGACTTTTTGCCTTTTACCCCAGACCTCATCTCTGCTCCCCATCTAGAAACAGTGGCACAGCACCAGGCAGCAAAGCTGATGTCCTCTTGGGCCTTGGCCTCCTGCCTTCCCTCCCTCCCATCTTATCCCTTTGCACTGATGGGAAGCCTTTGACTTTCAACCTTAAATACATCCAATGGCTTTGCTGGGCCTCCCTGGGGTTGATATCCAGCTTGGACCATGCTATAGTCATGCATTTCAGGAAGTGGGATTCAAACCACAGAAATAACCAATTAGAGCCTGTTTGACGTATGTATTTATTTTGTTTTTTTTTTTTTCATGACCAATTTGGGTGATTTTCTACTAACCAGTTGTTTGACTGGTTATACACCATTTCCCTAAGCTGGTTTCTTTGTGCAAGGACAGCTTTGGTGTCAGGAATGGTGCCCAGTGCCACAGGCCTCCCACAGGCCCCACTTGCACAGCCCCAGAGAGGGCGGCCCAGCGGAGCCTTTTGGAATGGGGGCTTCCCTTTCGGCTGCCTGTAGGATGGACTTCCATGAAAACTGAGACTTGTTTTTAACAGAAGTCCCATAGTCCACTGGACCTCAGCTCTATCTTATTTCGAAGCAAAGTTTGGAAGGAACGTGGTGTTGGATTTCTTGGCCTACTGGACCTGTCCTCTTCACAATATAAAAAAGAAAAGATCAGGGACCAGACCCCAGACCCTTGCCTGTGGAAAGCCTGCTGTCCTGCATTCTGGAATTTGCTACTGACATCTAGAAGCAAACAAGTCAGATGAGGGACAATTAGGCTGATACAGGCTGTCTGGATTTCCAGTCCATTCCTTTTTAACTGCCTCAGCGCCAGCTGAACTCCCAGCCCCGAGAGGTGAAACTGAACCCAAGGATGTCCCCAGCTCTCTGGAATGAAGCTTTCACTTCTATAATTAGAGTCCCAGAATGTCAAGGCTGTGGGGGCCATTAGGATCAGCTGGCCCGTCCCCATCATGGTACTGACAGCCAGGCTGGGAGGCCCAGCTTGAGGCCTGCCCTCTACTTCCCTCCCAGATAGAGCCCTTCCTGCTACAGCTTCTGCTACTAATTCTTTCCACCACGTTAGTCTTTTTCTTGCAGACATGGCAGGTGCTCACTAGGTCCTTCGTAAAGGGAATCAGAACTCGTGTGCAGTCTCCCAGGTGCGAGCCTCGAATACGCCAGGCAGTTAGCCTTTTCAGTAAATGGATGCCAAATTTCTTTCTCTAGAGACCCCAACACTTATAGGAGAACACACAGCTGGCTTTGAATGCTCTCGATGGTCTGGTCTCCACCTTACCTGGCACCATTCTCACCTGGTGTCCTACATTCCTCTATGCTGGCCAACTCTATTCCCCAAACACACCATGCAGTTTCTCACCCTTGGGCTCCAGCTGTTTCCCTCAGACCAAGATGCTTTTGAAAGCTGGCTGTCTACCAAGACTCTTCTCTTTTGTCAAGGCCCATCTCCAGGATGCTCTCCTCTGTGCAGCATTTGCAAAGAGAGCTCCATCAATGTTCTCCCTCCTCCCACAATTCACTCATTTATACCACAGATATTTTCATGGGCACCCATCATGTGCCAGGCACTGTTCTAGGCACAGAGGATACAGCTGTGAACAAGACAGATTAAAAACCTCTGCCCTCGCAGAGCCGATATTCTTGTGGGGAAGTGAGGCAATAAAAGAAACAAGTAAATGATGGAGAATTTTAGAGGCGAAATTAACTTCTTCTGCACTCCCCGCCATCTTCTTCCCTCCTGTTGCCCTATTTTCCTGTCTTGTGGTACGGTTACTTTGTACTTCTGTCTCATGATCACTAGAGGGTGAGCTCCATGAGAGTGGGGCCAAGGCCTGTTCTGCTCTGCAGCCCCCTCAGCACCAGGCCTAGAGCAAACACTCAAGAAATGTTTGTGAAACCAGCGAGTAAATGAATGAGGGAGTGAACGAATGACAGGGATGAGGATCTAGGCTCAGAACACTTGCGTGTTTTAGCTTTTCTGAAATAAAGCTTCTACACTGGAAGGTTGGGTGGCTTGAGCATAGGATTTCTGAGGCCCAGGAGAAAAATAAACACTGGCTCTCACACCACAGAACAAATGAGAGGTGGCTATAGAAACTCAAAATTTCAACTTCAGGGCCCATGCCACACTTGAACCTCATTTGACCGTGGACTCTGTCTTTCATGAGAAGATGTGTCCAAGGGCCTAACCTTACTGACTCAGCCTCTCACACCTAGGACATAATCTCACAGCACCTTTGATTTCTTCTGCGAACATCAGAAGTACCCGCAATGAGGCTTTTGTATTTTCATACAGAAAAAAAAAAAAAAAGAGTCAACACCGCTTCCTCCCATAACCCATTTTTTACTAAATATGTGCTGAAATGAACTGGTTATTACGTTCCCAAATCCCTTTTGATTATTTACTAGAGATTTTCATCTCATTTTTAACCAAGTGACTCTTATCCTAAAACAATTTGATTTGATGTTTAAAGGATTAAGGGAATGATTTTATGACCTAAAATGTGAATGGTGTAATTGAGTTGCAAACACTACTTTAGTGTTTTCACAACATAATTTGTTGGGGCATTTTGTTTTTCCAAGACACTTGATTTATCTGCTCTTCATACACATTCAGTCTCTGTAAATATGCTTTTGGCTTTTCAGTAATATCAGACCTGAATGCTTTGACGTGTATCAGCAGGGGTAGGAGATTGAGAGAAAGGTTGCTATATGCATTTAAACATACTAGGCCAACAGAGAAAAGAACATTTATAAGTGTTTATAAGCATCTAATGTACCTTTTAGACATGTTTCATTGAGTTTCATGAATTAGCCTGGAGCTAGCTGTTTTTTTTTTTTTTTTTTTAAAGTTAGTTTTCCCTTTAGTTTTGGTCATTCTTTTGGTTGCTGCTATTGTTTCAATCTGTCGTTTTTAACCATCGGAAAGGCAGTTGTTTACTTATCGAATTATGTGCTTCAGGATGTGCTTATGATCCAAGTGGATTCTGATTGCAAAGCAAATTCAATCGACAATGTCCAAGGGGGCCTGAACACAGCTCAGAGTCCCACTTCAACTCTCAAAAGCCCAAAGCCATGGGCGACATGCCACTGCTGAACAGCCTGGCCGAGCAAATCCATGTACAGTCAGGACTACTCTGATTCTCTGGAACATGCACTGAACTGACCGAGGGGCGGAAAACACACTCCCCCAATTACTTTATGGACCTCTTTCATCAAACCAGCGTCCTCTCCTGGTTTCTGGGCCGAAAAGCTTGGCATCATTTTCCAGTCTCTAACACCCTCCCTCTTCCACTGACTCATAACAAAGTGCCATCATTTCAGCTTTCTCTGTTAAATGTCTCTTGGACACATCCTTTCCTTTCTGCTTCCACTGCCACCTCCTTCATCCAGGCCCCTGTGGTCTTAGCCTTGAACCACTCCAATAACTCCCACATTCTTTTCTCAGCCTCATACTCCCATGCTGAGACTTGACTTGACTCCCAGAAATGTCTTCCTAAGATGCTCATTTAGGATCTCTCTCTTCTGCTTCCTGACATGCTGGGGAACCACTTTGCTCTCCAGGTCAAGTCCAGGCTTTTCCAATTGATTTTCAAGGTCCTTACTAATCTGACTACATATAACTTTTAGCCTTCTAATCCCTAATGAGCATGGCCTGGGTCAAAAACTATTGAGATACATCTGCATACTGTGGTTTTGGTACAAGGCTGGATAAATTGACTGATGAGATAGAAGTGCGAACCCAGAGACAGACTCGTGCATATAAAAAGTCTGATTTCTGAGAGGACACATTTTACAGGAGTGGGGAGGGGACAGTCTTGCCAATCAATCGTGCACGGATAATAGGGCATCCATAAGGATAAAAAATGAAATAGGATCCCTACTTCACATCACACACACAAATCAAGTCCAGGTGGATTAAGGACTTAAATATGAAAGGTGAGACTATAAAGCTTTCAAAAGGTCACAAAGGAGAATATCTTCATAACCTAAGGGTAGGGAAAGATTTCTTAAACATGGCATGAAAAACACTAAATATAAAGAAAAGATGGACAAGCAGAACCATGTTAATATTTTTCAAAATATTTATTTATTTCAAAACATTTATATTTTTCAAAAGCTAGTATGCAGAGATGAAAAAGAAAGCCACCAATTGAGAAAAGGGTTCTGGAATACATAACACTGACAAAGACCTCATATCCAGAATATGTTCTTTAAAGTCTCAAAAATTATTAACAAAAACACAGAAGACTCAACAGAAAAATTGGCAAGACACTTGATAGGTAAAGTACAAGCCAGGAAATCCAAATGGCTAATAAATGTATAAAATGCAGTTTGAGTTCTAGTAACGGGGGAAATGCACATGAAAACCACAATGAGATCCACTCCTTATCCGCCGCAATGGCTAAAATTCACAAGTGTTGGTGAGAACGTGGAGGCTCTGGAACACTCATACACTGCTGGGGGGTGTACAGGCAATTTGGAAAAGTTCGTATTATCTAGTAAAGTTGAAAATAGCCACACCGAACGACCCAGCAATTCCACTCCTACTTATATACACTAGGAAAATGAGTACACACGTGCATCCAAAGCCAGGAAGCACCCGACTGTCCATGGCAGTAGAATGGAGAAGTAGAGTGTGGTGCATTTATGAAACGTATGGATATTGAGGAAACTTAGAAGCACAATATTAAGTGAAAGAGGTGGAATAAAAAATGAATGTAGAGAGATCTTTAGTCTTCTTAGAGAATATCTAGTAATCCTGAGCAAAATGTTGGTAGAAATATGGATGGAAAAGGCTGTTCTGATGAGGTCTCACATGGAAACGAGGATCATGTTATTAGAAATTGGGGAAAGGTGATCCTTGTTATACAGTGGCAAAGAAGATGGCTGAATTGTATTCATGTTCTAGTGTTTTGTGGAAGGAAGAACTTGCAAGTGATGAAATTGGGTATTTAACTGAAGCAATTTCTAAGCAAAGTGTTGAAGGTATGGCTTGGCTCCTTGTGACTGCTTCTAGTAAAATGTGAGGAGAGAGAAATGACTTACTTAAAGATGGAATTATTAAGAAAAAAGGAAGCAGCACTTAAAAGATTTGGAAAATTCTCAGCCTAGTCATGCCGCAAAAAAAATGAGAACACTAAGGGCGTGGCCAAGCAACTCTTCAATATGGAGATTAGGAGGGATATAAACTTTGGACTTCATCGAGTATCTCAACGAAGGCTAGGGGCAGAGACGAGATTATACCAGCAGAAACACTGCCAGCTGGGTCTAAATGCAATAGAAAATGAAGCATGTTGGACTCCTTAGACTCTTCAGGACTGGGTCACAATGCTATTCAGCTGCAAGTATGCACTATTCTTCAAAACAAGGGAAGAAGGACCCTGCAGGTGATTCAGAGGTCATCAGGGCTGCCTAAGCAGCACAGGCTCAGTGTGTGTGGGGGGGTGGGTGGGTGCATGGCTGCCTCCACCTATGTTTCAAAAGATGGGGTGGCCAAGCCCTGGGACTCCAGCCCAAGGGAGGTTCCGTGGGGGCAGGGTCTAGGAGGAGAGCTGTTGTGGGCCTGAAAGGCAGAGAATCAAGCCGAAGTGGATTATTCTGGCACCTTCTGGTTTCATGTTGTTTGCTTTGTTAGGTTTGGGATTCACTTGGGACCCATTTACCCCTTTCTTCTTTCCTAGGTGTTTCTTTTGGAAGAGGACTGTCTATCCTATGTCTGTCTCACAAGTGTATCAGGAAGCGCAGAACTTGTTTGGTTTCATAGGTTCACAGCTGGAGAAGAATTTGCCTCAGGATGAATCATGCCTTGAGTATCGCTCATAGGTGATTTAGATTTAGATGAAATTTAGTTGGAACTTTGGACTTAGACTTTATAGTGTATGTTGGAATGAGTTAAGACTTTGGGGGTTATTGGGTGGAATGAATGTATTTTACCTAGGAGGAAGACATGAATTTTGGGGGGCCAGGGACAGAATGTTATAGAATAAATGTTTATGTCGCCCCAAATTCGTATGTCAAAATTCTGACCTCCAAGGTGATGGTATTAGGATGTGGGGCCTTTGGGAGATGATGAGGTCATGAGGGCGGGGTTCTCATGGATGGGATTAGTGCCCTTATAAAAGAGACCCCACGGAGCTCCTTCATTCTACCATGTGAAGACACAGTTAGAATATGGGCATCTGTGAATCTCGCCAGACACCAAATCTGCTGGCGCCTTGATCTTGGACTTCCCAGACTCCAGAACTGTGAGACATAAATGTCTGTTGCTTAAGCCACCCAGTCTATGGTATTTTTAAAAGCCCAAATAGACAAAGACAATGCACTTAGATATTTTCTATTATCTTCTTATTCTGTTTCATGTTTCCAAATATATGCTGGTGGAGACTTGTTAACTTGATTTTAAGACAACTGTATGTATGTCCCAAGTCGCAGTTTGAACAGTTCTAGATGCTTCCAGTACATCCAGCTAGCCCCTAAGCTCCACGGAGGTGTTAGAGGCTTGCGGTGATAGCCTGCCTCAAAGTGGCTCCCTCCGAGAATGCCCTCCCGGAAAGGCTGTGTTTCCCCCTTGCTGGGAAAGCAAAGACATTCATCCCCCCACCCCAGAAGGGAGGAGTCGAAGACCTTAAAGCAGAACCCTCCAGGCTGGTCACATCTGCCTCAGTATGTAGGACTGCATAATCTAGGAAGCCAGCACTCCCCAGGGAAGGCAATGACAGTGCTCACTTTTGGCCACTGTTTACAACTGCTGTGACAGGGCAGATGATGGCAGCAAGAGGCCATAAGCTGGGCTGAGTAGCCCTGGCTGGGGACAGTGTGTCACTCTGACCCAGCTAAAGGGCTAGATACCGGGCTCTGAGGTTCAAGGTCCTTTCTAGCTGAGAACCTGACTTGAGCCTTCCTGGTTGGGAAGGCAGGAGAACAATTACAGAGGATTCAAGTGGTCAAATAAGCCAGCAAAGCCTGACTTCAGCCAATGTGGCATGAGTGATGTGATGGCCAGAATATAGTCCCCAGTTACTCAAACAAATACTAATCTGAGTATTCCTGCGAAGGTATTTTGTAGCTGTGGTTAACATCTACGATCTGTTGACTTTAAGAATAGTAACCTGTGATAATGTGGGTGAGCCGCATTCAATGAGTTGAAGCCCACGAGAGCAAACACTGAGGTTTCCCTAAGAAAACTGCCTCCAGACTGCATCGTCAACGCCTTCCTGAGTTTTCAGCCTGCTGGCCTGCCCTGTAGTTTGTGATTTGCCAGGCCCCACACTTGGATGAACCAATTCCTTAAAATCGATCTATCTATCATCTATCTATCATCTATCTATCTATCTATCTATCTATCTATCTATCTATCTATCTATCTATCTATCTATCTATCTATCATCTATCTATCTCTCTATCATCTATCTATCAATCATCTATCTATCATCTGTCTATATCATCCATCCATCCATCTCTGTCTATCTAATCTCCTATTGGTTCTGCTTCTCTGTGAAACTCTGACTGAGCCAGGTGATGACTCTGTGGGTCTTCCTAGGGCACTGATTACAACCCCTCAATCACAGCTTCACAGCTCTATGGAGGTTTTGGCAATCATGGTTCTGAGGAGAATTAGTGGTTAACATTTACCTGTGCTGTTCTGACCTTCCGGCTCTCTTCCCGGTGGCCCAGAGGTACCTGGGGAGATATGAGGTGACAGACGGAGGAGGCTTTCCTCTCAGGTGTAGGGGACACCTCTACCTCAGGACTCCCTGGCAGGAAAGGGCCCTGAGATGGCCGTGAAAGTTCAGGGCTGGGTGGTGTCAGCCAACTCACTTCTTATTTCCAAACCTCAACCTCTTTTTGTGGAAAATGGGGAAACATTCACCATCCTGGCTACCTTTGGGACTTGGCGGTAGTGATCAAAATGAAAAGTGGGAAAGTGCCTCGGGAGGGGGCAGGACATAGATATATCCACATAAGACACTTTCACTGGCGGTGGCCCGGGGCTATATTATGACGTCCGTGGACCCTGGGCACTTATGTTTTTGTAGACCCCTTCTTCAATAACGAAATAAATAACAAATATTTTTGATTGTGTTGATTTAAAGATTGTTCATTCACATTCATAGTATATATTAAAATATTTCTTCCTTTTAAAAATTCATTTTTTTCTTCTAATTTTAAAAGAAATTAAAATCTTTTCGTGAGCTCCTAAAAGTATCTGGGGCTCACTTGCCCACAGCCATGAGATCTGTGCCAGCCCTGAGAGGTGCTTGGAGAGTGTCCAGGGCATGAAGGAGCAACCTTCTCCTCTGGAATAGCTGAGTCAGCACAAAGAATAGGGTGGACTGGCTGCTTGTTATCTTTGTCACTAAAAACAAGTCTATCGAGTCCAGTGGAAAAAGATCAAGTCTTTCAATTTAGTTGATCGATTATGTAGGAAAGAACAAGGTCCATGAGAAAACTGAACACTGTTTCTTTATTGTTTCAAATTATTGTCATTATAGCTAACTTTACTGAGCACTTATTATAAGCCGAACATCGGGCTAAGCGTCGCTCCTTTCATCTTTGCATGAAACCCATTTTAGAGACCAAAAGTGGAGGCACCAGGCTGGTGGGCAGTGGTAGAGTCAGAGGCAGTGAGGGGCATAAAGTGGAAGGGACCAGTGGAAGAAAGGTGCTGAGGAACAGACAGACCATCAGGGTTGCCCTGTGTTCTTATAATTTGCCCTCTAGAACCACCTTCTATTGATAGTTCAATAAATTCTAAACAACAGCACAGAATCCGATGCAAAAGTTAACATCTTCATTAACACTTTTTGGGAAAAGAGGCTGCGAGTGCCTCTGATTTTCCTCGCAGTGATTTTCCTCTCTCCCAGGCCAACAATATGGGCCATTCAGTAAGAAACTATTTTGTTTGTTTCCTGCTGTTGAACTGAATGAGGGTAACCTGTCTGGAAGTCTCTTGGAAGCTGGAGGAATTAGAGCTTTTCCCACCTTCCCAATGGGAGTGACCACGTCAGGGCTCAGTCCTAACAGAAAAGAGCTTCCTGGCTCCAGAGCAAAGAGGTCCCTGGGGCTAGTGGCTCAGTGTGGTGGGCCTGGAGGTGCAGAAGGACTAGAAGAAAGGCAAGACCGTTCTCAGCAGCTGCATTTTACACACAAGAAAATGGCAACTCTGAGGGTCGAAGGAGCCAGGCAGTGAGATAAGAAAGAAGCCAGGCAATTTGATTCCGGAGTTCTGACTTAGTCACTTAGCTGCGTGGAACTCAGCGGATCACTCCACCTCTCAGAGCCTCCCTTTCCTTGCGTGATGCCCCTCCCAAGGGAAGGGAGCTGATATGGGCTACACACCTACTATGTGCCAGGGCTTCCTACATAATCTCTCATCGAAGCCCAGCAGTGAGATGAAACCATGGCCAGGCCCATGGTACAGAAAAGCAGGCTCCGAGAGCCCAGAGTGTCAGAAGTTATATAGAGGGCCACAGACACTGAAATGCTCAGAACTGGCAGGAAGCCTGTATGTCCTTCGGTCCACTCTTTCATCTGCTATTTCTGCTCCTCGATTGGCCTTCCCATTGTCCTCCCCCAACTCCTTAAAATTGTAGTGAGTGTGTGTGTGTGCGCGCAAGCGCGCGCATGATAAAATTTGCCAGGTAACGTTTTCAAGTGTACAATAGCATTACTTAGATTAATCAAGTTATGCAACAATTGCCACTGTCTAATTTCAGAACATTTCATCACCCTGAAAAGAGATCCCATATCATCAGCCATTCACTCCCCACTCACCTTCCCCCTGCCCCTGGCAACTACTGATCTGCTTTCTGTCTCTATGGATTTGCCTCTTCTGGACATTTCATCTAATTGGAATCATACATCTTGTAGTCTTCTGTGCCTGGCTTCTTCCATGATATTTTCACAGTTCATCCACATTGTAGCATCTATCTGTACTTCATTCTTTTTTAAGGCTGAATAATGTTCTATTATATGGACGTAATGTATTTTACTTATCCATTCACCAGTTGATGAACATTTGGGTTGATTCTACTTTTTTGGCTACTATTAATAATGCCGCTACGAGCATTAGTTGTTTGACCACCTGTTTTCAATTCTCTGTGGTATGCATCCAGGAGTGGAATTGCTGGGTCATATGGTGACTCTGTCTAACTTTTTGAGGACCCAATAAACTGTCTTCCACAGTGGGTGCACCATTTTATTTTCCCACCAGCGATGCATGAGCATGCCAATTTCTCTACTTTTTCATCAATATTTACTTTCTATTTTTTTTTTAAATCACAGTGGGTGTAAGGTGGTATCTCATTGTGGTTTTGACCTGCATTTCTCCAATGACTAGTGATGTTGAGCATCTTTTCATGTTTCTTGGCCCTCCCAACAGTTCTTAAGATAAAGCATCCCTATTGGGGCCTCAAAGGACCACTCCTTCCCTTCTTGCAGTGTCCCTATGCCCCACTGTATGCCTCTCTGGTCCTGCCCTTCACTCTGGGCACCAGCCACACCAGCTTCCCTCTTTCTCACGTGTCACAGAGGCTCCACGAACAGAGCTCCCTCTGCTCTCTTTCCCTGGCCCCACCCCTGCGGGCTACTTCCCTATCCTCCTCCATCTGTTCACCTGCCCACCAGACCAGGCTGACAGGCCTTCGTGCACCACCCCTCACTGCTCCTCATCCAAGGGATGGCTTTCCTGTTCTTTGCAGTTTCCTGATAGCATGTCAGTGCCATGGCTCCAGCTCCTAGCTGACTGCTGGATAGATAGTATGTTTGGGTCAGAAGCAGCAGACAGAAGGCTGGACTGAAGGACTGAAGGACGTGCAGTCTTCATGCCAAGAGATGGGCACTCCTGCCCAATGGGCCCAGACCGTTCTGTCTTGGGCAGCAGCACAGATGAGGCATCCCCAAACGTTTCCTGTTGACATCTTTGGAGTTGACTATGTCAGCTGGGGTCTGTTATGACTCATACCCTTGAGGCAGGATGGCTGTTGTCAGCAAGTGACTCATGGATGTAGCTCCTCAGCCTTGACAGCAGGCAGGGCTTGATGACATAGGGAAGAGAGCCTCACGGTGGGAGCCAAGAGCCAGAGTTCCGGTCCCAGTGTGCGATGACTCGCCGTGCGAGCTGTAGCTCTGGCCTTCTCAATCTGTGGACTACATCACAAACACCTGTGGAGTCCTTTTAAAATGCAGCCTGCTATTCCCCACCCCGGAGATGCTGATTTAGTAGCTCTGGCATTGGGCCCAGGAAATCTGAATTTTAATCAGCAGCCCTGGTGCGCCTGATGTTGGACCTGGCTTAAAGATTCTGCACAGAGCTGCTTTGAGGGCCCTGTCCACTGCCCCAGACTTTTGGTTCAAGGGTTCTAGAATGTCTGTCCATTGCAGTGTTCGCTGGGCAAGTTCCAAGAAGTTTCTTGAAGCAAGGGCCAACTTACTTTCTGTTCCTTAAGCACCTACTCTGGCCAAGCCCTGGGCATACCTAGTAGTGGGGTATGTTGATCCAGGTCAAGTTGGTCTCTGCCCCAAAGTAAATCTAGTTTTCTAGGGTGGACAGACTCTGCTACCTGCAGCACTTCCCCTTTAAGCCATACACTCTGTGACAAGGGCTGGAATACGGAGGTGCAAAGCAAGGGTGTTGGGCAGCCAAGGGGAAATAGCAAAATTCCTCTGATAAGCACATCAGGAAAGCCGGGGGAGGTGGGGAGGCTGCTGGGATTTGAGCAATACACTGGGATGTGCACTGGGGAGGAGGTGGCAGCTTATGGCCCTGGGTTGGGAAGGCGAGGGTGGGAGGTGTAGGGAAGTACGAGAAGCCTGGCAGGTGTAGCACTGTGCAAGCAAAGGGAAAGTTCTAGAATAGGAGGTGGGCAAGGTGGTCACAGCAACATCCTGGAGGACCTAGGGCATCGGGGTGGTGGGGACTGCGATAGTGGATGGTGCCTGAGCAGCTAGGGAGCCCAGTCTAGATCCTGAGCCATGACAGGCTTTGGATTAGGGGACACTGGTAGCAGAGCTTTGGGAGATTAAGGCTGCAGTACTGGGGAGGGTCCAGGAATTGGGGTAGCTCCTGCCCCTCAACTCAGTCTCTTTTCCTTGGGTTGCCCCCGTTTAGCAGTATGCACCCAAAACATCACCTCCCCATTTGGGGAAGTGCTAACTGCTTG
>NW_011889310.1:754191-756307 GCF_000151845.1 Pteropus vampyrus
TGAAGGTATTTTGTAGATACGATTAACATTTACAACCATTAGACTTTGAATAATGCAGATTATCCTCCAAAACATGGGTGGGCCTCATCCAATCGGTTGAAGGCCTTAAGAGCAAAGACTGAGGTTCCCTAGAGAAGGAATTCTGCTCCCAGACTGCAGCATAGAAACTGTACCCGAGTTTCCAGCCTTTGGACTTGAGAGTGCAAAAACTCCTGCCTGGATCTGCAGCCTGCTGGCCTGCCTACTGATTTCAGACTTGCCAGCCCTGACAATAGCATGAGCTGATTACTTAAACTAAATCTCTCTGTCTCTGTCTCTCTCTCTCTCCCCTAATACAGTGGACATGTGAGTGAAGTGTGTTGACAGCACTGGCATGTAGCAGCCACCACCACGCACAGGACATGTGAACTCTTGGGGAACCCATAGCTGCGTACGATAATCCAACCTGCACCCACAGCCTCCCCACTCCACATGGACCCAAGCCTGGTGGTCTGGGTCCACACCTGCATGGTCTAGAGAGGTTATCGACCTGTAGTATGGAAGGCTGTGTCCCATCCCAGCTCTTTGCCACCAGCTGGGCAACCCTGGGCAAGGTTCTTTTCCTCCCTGGGCCTCAGCGTTCTCGTGTGTCAACAGCAGAGCCAGATGAGAGTAGTTACTTGTAAATGTTTTATAGTAGTAGCTTGATTTGGGCCCAAGGGAATCTCATACAGTAGGTCAGCTCTTAACACTGCCCAAATAGCCCAAGTATGGCTTCTTTGGCTTCTGTGGAAGGCAGGGAGCTGCAGAGAGCTCCCCTGTACCCTGCCCCTCACCCCTGCCTGAAACTTGGACCTTGACCCCCAGAGTCTGGCCACATCTCTGCCTGCTCTGACATCAGCAGACTGTACTCAACACACTTCTGGGTGGAATCTACCTTCCCCAGTGCCTTGCCTAGCTTGATGTGCCTCTGGGCTGGCGGAGGGAAGCTCATTACTGCTTGTGACTCATAAAAGTCTAAAATCAGCAGACAAAAAGCTCCTTTCAGAGCTCTCTTTGAACTCCAGGGTCTCATTATGTGGCAAAGATATTTAGAGGATTGATACAAGAGCAATCACATGTAAGGCAGAAAAATGTGGTCTTGTCTTCAAGGAGAAGTGACAACTGGGGCCCCCCTCTGCGTCCTCACACTTGGGCCCCGCTCTTAACCGAGCGGCCCGGGGAAGGTGTCCCTGTTTGAAAGCAGTTGCACTCCGCTGGCTGACAGGCCCAACTGAAGGCAAGGAGCCCAGATTCACGGTACCGGTCAGTGGCCTGCCTCTTAGGAACCGGGCTGCACAGCAGGATGTGAGCGGCCAAAGCTTCATCTCTATCTGCAGCCTCCCCCCAGCACTGGCATCACCGCCTCAGCTCTGCCTCAGATCATCAGGCATTAGATTCTCATAGGAGCACCAGTTCCTGGTGTCAGAAAGGTTGGGGACCGCTGTTCTAGGCAATTTGTCATCTCTCCAGGGGACTGGCACATGTGAGCCCTGAGCACTCCAAAAAGGACATGGGTAGCTGGCCTGAGAATTCCGAAAGGTGGCTTTGGCTGCCTTTTCCCTCCACTCTTGAGTAAATGAAAATACTTCCTAGAATGAGCTGGTAACGCAAAAGGAACTGGTAAACTTAATGAACATGTGGTTTTTACCTGGTCCTAAGTCAGGGTGATACGATGCTGGACATCATTCCTCTAGCACAGAGAATAACCTCCCTTCACACAACCTTCTGCCATCTCTGCCTCTGCAGGAGCCTCTGAAGGCTTGGGAATAAAGGGCAATTAAGAGCTGTTAATAATATAATCAGAATTTCAAAAGTGCATAGGAAGAGCTGGGGAGGGCTCACTCTGAAGATCAAGGGAAACTTCTGTGGATTTGCTTTTCCTGACCACCTGGGTACACCACCAAATGCCAGTGGTTTTGTTATGAGTAGGCTCTAAAATGGAATTCTAGCACCAGTGTGACTTGTCCCACAGGGATCAGAGCTGTCGCTTTCAGAACTGAGCTGGTACAAAGGCAGTCCAGGAGCCCCAGGCTCTGGTAGCTCTGGCTTGCCACCTGCTGCCTGTGGTGTTACCGTCACTGTCTTTCTTCCCCCC